>NC_092260.1:2790152-2985746 GCF_036320965.1 Panulirus ornatus
CTGCAATACCATCCAAACCTGCTGCCTTGCCGGCTTTCATCTTTTGCAAAGCTTTTACTACCTCTTCTCTGTTTACCAAATCATTTTCCCTAACCCTCTCACTTTGCATACCACCTTGACCAAAACACCCTATATCTGCCACTCTATCATCAAACACATTCAACAAACCTTCAAAATACTCACTCCATCTCCTCACATCACCACTACTTGTTATCACCTCCCCATTAGCCCCTTTCACTGAAGGGTAGTGAGTGGTGGGATGTAGAAGTAAGATTGTTAGCGAAAGAGAAGAGAGAGGCATTTCGACGATTTTTGCAGGGAAATAGTGCAAATGACCAGGAGATATATAATGGAAAGATGCAAGAGGTCAAGAGAAAGGTGCAAGAGGTGAAAAAGAGGGCAAATGAGAGTTGGGATGATAGAGAGTATCATTAAATTCTAGAGAAAATAAGAAGATGTTTTGGAAGGAGGTAAATAAAGTGCGTAAGACAAGAGAACAAATGGGAACATCGGTGAAGGAGACAAATGGGGAGGTAATAACAAGTAGCAGTGAAGTGAGAGGGAGATGGAGTGAGTATTTTAAAAGTTTGTTGAATGTGTTTGATGATAGAGTGGCAGATATAGGGTTTTTTTGCTTGAGGTGGTGTGCAAAGTGAGAGGGTCAGAGAGAATGATTTGGTAAATGGAGAGGAGGTAGTGAAAGCTTTGTGGAAGATGAAAGTTGGCAAGGCGGTGGGTTTGGATGGTACTGCATTGGAATTTATCAAAAAAGGGGGTGACTGTGCTGTTGACTGGTTGGTGAGGATATTCAGTGTATGTATGGTTCATGGTGAAGTGCCTGAGGATTGGCGGAAGTGCCATTGTACAAAGGCAGAGGGGATAAAGATGAGTGTTCAAATTACAGAGGTATAAGTTTGTTGAGTATTCCTGGGAAATTATGTGGGGGAGTATTGATCGAGAGGGTGAAGACATGTACAGAGCACCAGATTGGGGACGAGTAGTGTGGTTTCAGAAGTGGTAAAGGATGTGTGGATCAAGTGTTTGCTTTGAAGAATGTATGTGAGAAATACTTAGAAAAGCAGATGGATTTCTATGTAGCATTTATGAATCTGGAGAAGGCATATGACAGAGTTGACAGAGATGCTCTGTGGAAGGTATTAAGAGTATATGGTGTGGGAGGTAAGTTGCTTGAAGCAGTGAGAAGTTTTTATCGAGGATGTAAGGCATGTATACGAGTAGAAAGAGAGGAAAGTAAGTGGTTCCCAGTGGATGTCGATTTGCGGCAGGGGTATGTGACGTCTCCATGATTGTTTAATTTGTTTATGAATGAGGTTGTTAGGGAGGTGAATGCAAGAGTTTTTGAGAAAGGGCAAGTATGCAGTCTGTTGTGGATGAGAGGGTTTGAGAAGTGAGTCAGTTGTTGTTATTTGATGATACAGCGCTGGAGGCTGATTCGGTTGAGATACTGCAGAAATTGGTGACTGAGTTTGGTAAAGTGTGTGAAAGAAGAAAGCTTAGAGTAAATGTGAATAAGAGCAAGGTTATTAGGTTCAGTAGGGTTGAGGAACAAGTCAATTGGGAGGTAAGTTTGAAAGGAGAAAAACTGTAGGAATTGAAGTGTATCAGATATCTAGGAGTGGATTTGGCAGCGGGTGGATCCATGGAGGCAGAAGTGAGTCACAGGGTGGGGAGGAGGCAAAGGTTCTGGGAGTGTTGAAGAATGTGTGGAAGGCAAGAACGTTATCTCAGAGAGCAAAAATGGGTATGTTTGAAGGAATAGCGATTCCAACAATGTTATATGGTTGTGAGGCATAGGCGATAGATAGGGTTGTGCGGAGGAGGGTGGATGTGTACGAAATGAGATGTTTAAGGAGAATATGTCGTGTGAGGTGGTTTGATCGTTTGATTGAGTAAGTAATGAAAGGGTAAGAGAGATGTGTGGTAATAAAAACAGCATGGCTGAGAAAGCAGAAGAGGGTGTATTGAAATGGTTTGGTCACATGGAGAGAATGAGTATGGAAAGATTGACAAAGAGGATATATGTGTCAGAGGTAGAGGGAACGAGGAGAAGTGGGAGACCAAATTGGAGGTGGAAGGATGGAGTGAAAAAGATTTTGAGTGACCGAAGCTTGAACATACAGGAGGGTGAAAAGCGTGCAAGGAATAGAGTGAATTGGAATGATGTGGTATACCAGGGTCGACATGGTGTCAATGGATTTAACCAGGGCATGGGAAGCGTCTGGGTTAAACCATAGAAAGTTTTGTGGGGCATGGATGTGGAAAGGGAGCTGTGGTTTCAGTGTATTATACACGACAGCTAGAGACTGAGTGTGAACAAATGTGGCCTTTGTTGTCATTTCCTGGCGCTACCTCACGTGCAGGCGGGGGAAGGGGGGGTGTCATTTCATGAGTGGTGGGGTGGCGGCAGGAATGGATGAAGGGAGAGTGTATGAATATGTACATGTGTATATATGTATATGTCTGTGTATGTGTATGTATGTATACATTGAAATGTATAGGTATGTATAAGTCTTTGTGTAGGTGTTTGTGTATATACATGTGTATGTGGGTGGGTTGGGCCATTCTTTCGTCTGTTTTCTTGTGCTACCTCACTAACGCGGGAGACAGCATGAAAGTATAATAAATAAATTCAAAATATAAATAATATATACATATGGTCAAAAAATTCAAGTGCAAGTAAAAATGTTAAAGAGAATTCTGAAACAAACAGAATTGAGACATAGAGACATAGATAATCCATGCAAGGAATCAGATTAAAGGGATGAAAGATAATATCACAGAACTAAAAGGCTCTTACTTTAGAGGAAACAGGTACTACACAACCCTAATACAATAAAACATATCAAAAAGATATCAAACAAAAATATACCAAAACCCTGTTAGACAGATGAAAATATTAACTGTACTGCCTTATGAAAAAGAAACATGCATGGAATGACTACAAAAGCATTTAAAAGAAAAATCAATTTATGACTGAAGTCAATTCCAGTGAACCTAGGATAGATAATAATGTCATGAATAAAGTAGCAAACAGAAGCAGCATTATTCAGCAGGGAACACATGCAGTGAGTGCTACACTTTAACCCTGTATTTTGGCAAAATTTCATCAAAGGTATGTAGGCAGGAATCTGCACAACTCTAATTTTTCAGTTGTGAGTATCCACTGAAGCAATAATCAATCAAGAATTCTTATTTCTCATTACAAGCATCATGTGTGTGATAATCATACCATACCGGCATCATCTGTGTGATAATCATACCATACCTGCATCATCTGTATGATAATCATACCATACCGGCATCATCTGTGTGATAATCATACCATACCTGCATCATCTGTGTGATAATCATACCATACCTGCATCATCTGTGTGATAATCATACCATACCTGCATCATGATAATCATACTATAATGAAGAATTCTTCAGTAATTATTCTGAACATTACAGTTGGGGTTTTAACACCTAACCTTCTCACTTGGTTTTTCTTTCCAATCCTGTGAATCTAAATTTTTCAGTTTGTTTAGAAAATACATTTAAAGTTGCCATTTCAACCCTAAGCTTCTGCAAATCTAGCTCAAACTCTTCAGTTACCCTAAACGGACAGTCACTCACAATGAAAAAACACTAACAAATTTAGGCATCACATAAGACACACACGACATTCATTCTTTACATAAAGAACATCAACACACAAACTAAATGCCCTCATGACACTATCTGATGCCAGATTTGCACAAGAAAAAGAATTACTCAACATCCTCTACTCACAATTCAACTCCACAGAAGTATACTCTTCTACCATTTCAAAAGAAAATATAAAAAAGCAGCAAACTACATTAAAAAGGGATTGTCTTTCTCACCTGCCCACCTCCCACCCTCTGCATGCTTATCTCACACATGCCAGCGCTGCTTCCCTAAATATATGCCAATCTTCATGCACCTTCCTTTCTTTGTTTACTCTCACCTTTTCACATTCTGCACTGTCTCACCTTGTATTTTTTCACATGCTTATTTTCAAACCTCACTCACTTTCACCATCTTCTCACTCATTTCATTTCCTCTTTTCCATAGACCTGTACAAATCTTGACCCTCACCTCCACTAAGTAATGATAAGGCATCCCATCAGCTGCCCCTCTCAACATATTCACATCCAGGAGCCTCTCTTTTCATGCCTATCAGTTAGCTTGTAATCCAGTAGTGCCAATATACCATTTCATTTTTTTTTTTTTTTTTGCTTTGTCGCTGTCTCCCGCGTTTGCGAGGTAGCGCAAGGAAACAGACGAAAGAAATGGCCCAACCCACCCCCATACACATGTATATACATACACGTCCACACACGCAAGTATACATACCTACACAGCTTTCCATGTTTTACCCCAGACGCTTCACATGCCTTGATTCAATCCACTGACAGCACGTCAACCCCGGTATACCACATCGCTCCAATTCACTCTATTCCTTGCCCTCCTTTCACCCTCTTGCATGTTCAGGCCCCGATCACACAAAATCTTTTTCACTCCATCTTTCCACCTCCAATTTGGTCTCCCTCTTCTCCTCGTTCCCTCCACCTCCGACACATATATTCTCTTGGTCAATCTTTCCTCACTCATTCTCTCCATGTGCCCGAACCATTTCAAAACACCCTCTTCTGCTCTCTCAACCACGCTCTTTTTATTTCCACACATCTCTCTTACCCTTACGTTACTTACTCGATCAAACCACCTCACACCACACATTGTCCTCAAACATCTCATTTCCAGCACATCCATCCTCCTGCGCACAACTCTATCCATAGCCCACGCCTCGCAACCATACAACTTTGTTGGAACAACTATTCCTTCAAACATACCCATTTTTGCTTTCCGAGATAATGTTCTCGACTTCCACACACTCTTCAAGGCTCCCAGAATTTTCGCCCCCTCCCCCACCCTATGATCCACTTCCGCTTCCATGGTTCCATCCACTGCCAGATCCACTCCCAGATATCTAAAACACTTCACTTCCTCCAGCCTTTCTCCATTCAAACTCACCTCCCAATTGACTTGACCCTCAACCCTTGCTCTTATTCACATTTACTCTTAACTTTCTTCTTTCACGCACTTTACCAAACTCAGTCACCAGCTTCTGCAGTTTCTCACATGAATCAGCCACCAGCGCTGTATCATCAGCGAACAACAACTGACTCACTTCCCAAGCTCTCTCATCCCCAACAGACTTCATACTTGCCCCTCTTTCCAAAACTCTTGCATTCACCTCCCTAACAACCCCATCCATAAACAAATTAAACAACCATGGAGACATCACACACCCCTGCCGCAAACCTACATTCACTGAGAACCAATCACTTTCCTCTCTTCCTACACGTACACATGCCTTACATCCTCGATAAAAACTTTTCACTGCTTCTAACAACTTGCCTCCCACACCATATATTCTTAATACCTTCCACAGAGCATCTCTATCAACTCTATCATATGCCTTCTCCAGATCCATAAATGCTACATACAAATCCATTTGCTTTTCTAAGTATTTCTCACATACATTCTTCAAAGGAAACACCTGATCCACACATCCTCTACCACTTCTGAAACCGCACTGCTCTTCCCCAATCTGATGCTCTGTACATGCCTTCACCCTCTCAATCAATATCCTCCCATATAATTTACCAGGAATATTCAACAAACTTATACCTCTGTAATTTGAGCACTCACTCTTATCCCCTTTGCCTTTGTACAATGGCACTATGCACGCATTCCGCCAATCCTCAGGCACCTCACCATGAGTCATACATACATTAAATAAACTTACCAACCAGTCAACAATACAGTCACCCCCTTTTTTAATAAATTCCACTGCAATACCATCCAAACCTGCTGCCTTGCCGGCTTTCATCTTCCGCAAAGCTTTTACTACCTCTTCTCTGTTTACCAACTCATTTTCCCTAACCCTCTCACTTTGCACACCACCTCGACCAAAACACCCTATATCTGCCACTCTATCATCAAACACATTCAACAAACCTTCAAAATACTCACTCCATCTCCTTCTCACATCACCACTACTTGTTATCACCTCCCCATTTGCGCCCTTCACTGAAGTTCCCATTTGCTCCCTTGTCTTACGCACTTTATTTACCTCCTTCCAGAACATCTTTTTATTCTCCCTAAAATTTAATGATACTCTCTCACCCCAACTCTCATTTGCCCTTTTTTTCACCTCTTGCACCTTTCTCTTGACCTCCTGTCTCTTTCTTTTATACATCTCCCACTCAATTTCATTTTTTCCCTGCAAAAATCGTCCAAATGCTTCTCTCTTCTCTTTCACTAATACTCTTACTTCTTCATTCCACCACTCACTACCCTTTCTAATCAACCCACCTCCCACTCTTCTCATGCCACAAGCATCTTTTGTGCAAGCCATCACTGATTCCCTAAATACATCCCATTCCTCCCCCACTCCCCTTACTTCCATTGTTCTCACCTTTTTCCATTCTGTACTCAGTCTCTCCTGGTACTTCCTCACACAAGTCTCCTTCCCAAGCTCACTTACTCTCACCACCCTCTTCACCCCAACATTCACTCTTCTTTTCTGAAAACCCATACAAATCTTCACCTTAGCCTCCACAAGATAATGATCAGACATCCCTCCAGTTGCACCTCTCAGCACATTAACATCCAAAAGTCTCTCTTTCGCGCGCCTGTCAATTAACACGTAATCCAATAACGTTCTCTGGCCATCTCTCCTACTTACATAAGTATACTTATGTATATCTCGCTTTTTAAACCAGGTATTCCCAATCATCAGTCCTTTTTCAGCACATAAATCTACAAGCTCTTCACCATTTCCATTTACAACACTGAACACCCCATGTATACCAATTATTCCCTCAACTGCCACATTACTCACCTTTGCATTCAAATCACCCATCACTATAACCCGGTCTCGTGCATCAAAACCACTAACACACTCATTCAGCTGCTCCCAAAACACTTGCCTCTCATGATCTTTCTTCTCATGCCCAGGTGCATATGCACCAATAATCACCCATCTCTCTCCATCAACTTTCAGTTTTACCCATATTAATCGAGAATTTACTTTCTTACATTCTATCACATACTCCCACAACTCCTGTTTCAGGAGTATTGCTACTCCTTCCCTTGCTCTTGTCTTCTCACTAACCCCTGACTTTACTCCCAAGACATTCCCAAACCACACTTCCCCTTTAGCCTTGAGCTTCGTTTCACTCAGAGCCAAAACATCCAGGTTCCTTTCCTCAAACATACTACCTATCTCTCCTTTTTTCACATCTTGGTTACATCCACACACATTTAGGCACCCCAATCTGAGCCTTCGAGGAGGATGAGCACTCCCCGCGTGACTCCTTCTTCTGTTTCCCATTTTAGAAAGTTAAAAAAATACAAGGAGGGGAGGATTTCTGGCCCCCCGCTCCCGTCCCCTCTAGTCGCTTTCTACGACACGCGAGGAATGCGTGGGAAGTATTCTTTCACCCCTATCCCCAGGGATAATATATATATATATATATATACACATACACACACACATATGTGTGTGTGTATATTCTTAAACACCAGCCCTTTTTCAGCACACTACTCTGCAAACAGTTCATCACTTCTATTCACCTTACTGAATACCATATCTTCATTAATTATACCTTCAACTGCTGAATTATTCACTCCCGCATTTAAATCACTCATCACTAATACCCAATCTCTTGCATCAAAACTACTGATAAACTTACTCATCTGCTCTCATAGCCAGGTGCAGAAGCAAGAACAATAATGACCTATCTCTCAGAATCCACTTTTACTTTTACCTACATCGGACTGAAGTTCACTTCCTTACACTCTTTCACACAGTGCCACAACTCCTGCTTCAGCAACAGTGCTACCCCTTCCTGAGGTTTTGCTCTCTCACCAACCCTTGACTTTAACCCTTAGGTATTTCCACACCACTCTTCCCTTTTATCCTTGAGCTTTGTTCATCCAGACCTAAAACAGAACATCCTCAATCGTACAATCTATCTCTTCTTTCTTCTTAACTTAGTTACATACACACCTACCTTGAGCCTTAGAGGAGGATAAGCACTCCTCAATTGGTTCCTTCTTCTGTTCCTTTATTTTAGAAACTGAAATACAAAAAGAGGGGAGGGGGAACATAACAGATTAGTGTGAGTTTGAAGAAGAGCTTGGAGGAAGTAGGAAGCATTATTTACCAGAGAAAGGACATGGCAGTAGATGAAATCATGATAGCGGAGGTGAATCATAGGGTGGAAGTAGAGGGCAAAGGTCCTGAGTTCTCTGTTAGGGGAAAGAGATAGATAAGTTTGAAGAAGCAGTTGTCCTGACAATGTTATATGGATGTAAATCTTGGGCCCTGAATCCAAATGAAGAAAAGAAAGTGGGGATTTTGAAAATGAAATACCTAAGAGCAGTGTGTGCTGCGATGAAGGTTGATCGTATAATGAACAACAGTGTCTGTGGGGCTTGGCTAGGAATGGTAATTTCTGGTTTTGATTTATTAGTTATGACAGCTAGAGTAGATATATGCAAATGAGGATATTATGCATCTGTTCCTGAAAACATCATGCTAAAGGAGATACAATTGTGCACAAAAATTCCAATCATAATAAATCACCTTTTTTTCTCTGTCAGACCATTTCAATTCTTCTGCCATAATGTTTACAATAGTAGGTAAGGCCTCTTCTGCTGCCTGAGCATTAAGGAATGCTAATCGTAGCCTTCTGGCTATAACATCAACTGCCGTAGCTGCATACTCACGGCAAGCATATCGAACCTCTGCATCAGTATATGGAAATTCACTATGGAGACGACGCCCAACTGTAAAATCAAACAGTTTACAATATCATATATAATACAGGAGACACTAATTTGAAACGTAATGTAAACTCAAAAGATATGTGTCCCTTTTTGTCATTCAGGTGTTTACATGAAAAGTGTAGTAAAAGAAGCATGGATATATCCTTTTTTAACATATATCCTTAAGATAGTCTCATCTCTAAATAAAACTGGTTTTCTCAAAAATTACCAATTGGCCATCGCTTTCCGGTGAGAGATGCAAGCTTTGCCACACTGAATGCTCTGTCTCCGTAAGTGTGAGACAAGTGCTTTGCCACCTCAGATTCCAAGCCAAAATCTTGTACTAATCTGATAAACATTGTAGGAGTCCAGTTGTGAGCTCCTTCTAGTTGAAGTCCATCTGTCTGGGATTCTTGGTGAACTGGTGCTAAACCACAAGCTGGAGAAAATAAAATGGTAAAATCATGAACTAGGATGCCAGCCACAGGAAATCTGTAAATGAAAAATATAAATACAGCATTCAAAACGTAAGTTAAACCAGTCTGTGATATGTCTGGTAACAACAACATCCATTGAAAAAAAAAGACAATGAAAATCAACTACAGATAATAGTAACAGAGCCCAACCAGGATTTGAATGTGGCATTTATGGATCTGCAGAAAGGCATATGATATAATTGATAGAGGTGTTTTCTGGGAGGTCTTAAGAATATACAGTGCAGGAGAAAGCTGCCAGGAGCAGTGAGAAATTTTTGACAATGGTGTAAGGCATGTGTACGAGTAGGAAGAGAGGAGAGTAAATGGATATGAGTGAAGGTTGGTCTGCGGCAGGGGTGTGTGATATTACCATAGTTGTTCAATCTGTTTATGGATGGGATAGTGAAGAAGGTAAATGTGAGTCTTGGAGAGAAGGACAGGTAAGCAGTCTTTTGGGGATAAGAAGGCCTGGGAATTGAGTCATTTGTTCGCCAATGATACTGCACTGATGGCAGATTCGAGTGAGAAACTGTTGAAGTTGGTGACTGAGTTTGGAAAAGTGTGTGGAAGGAGAAAGTTGAGAGTAAATGTGAATTAAAGCAAGATTATTAGATTCAGGAGAGATGAGGGACAAGTTAGTTGGGATAAAACTTTGAATGGAGAAAAATTGGAGTGAAGTGAAGTGTTTTAGATATATGAGAGTGAACTTAGCAGCAAATGAAACTATGGAAGTAGAAGTGAGTCATTAGGTGGGCTAGGGGCAAAGGTTCTGGGATTGCTGAAGAATGTGTGGAAAGGGAGAACATTATCTCAGAGGGCAAAAAGGGATATGTTTGCAGGAAGAGTAGTTCCAACAATATCATATGGTTACGAGACTTTGGCTATAGACAGTGCTGTGTGGAGGAGGGTGGATGTGTTGGTAACGAAATGTTTGAGGACAATATGTGGTGTGAGGTGTTTTGATCAAATAAGTACTGTTAGGGTAAGAGAGATGTGTTGTAATAAAAAGAGTGGGTGAAACACCTGGTGAGGGTGTGTTGAAATGGTTTAGAAATATGGAGAGAATGAAAGAGGAAATGTTGACAAAGAGGATATATGTGTTAAAAGTGGAGGAAAGTAACACCAAGAACAGATAAAGAAAGCCTTACATCCATTCTCTAGCCATCATGTGCATTTATCTTATTTATTTATCATACTTTGTCGCTGTCTCCAGCATTAGCAAGGCAGCGCAAGGAAACAGACGAAAGAATGGCCCAACCCACCCACATACACATGTATATACATACACATCCACACACGCACAAATACATACCTATACATCTCAACGTATACATATATATACACACACAGACATATACATATATATATACACACAGACATATACATATATACACATGTACATAATTCATACTGTCTGCCCTTATTCATTCCGGTCGCCACCCCGCCACACACGAAATGAAAACCCACTCTCCCCGCATGTGTGCAAGGTAGCGCTAGGAAAGGACAACAAAGTACACATTTGTTCACACTCAGTCTCTAATTGTCATGTATAATGCACCAAAACCACAGCTCCTTTTCCACATGCAGGTCCCACAAAACTTTCCATGTTTTACCCCAGACGCTTCACATGTCCTGGTTCAATCCATTGACAGCACGTCGACCCCGGTATACCACACCGTTCCAATTCACTCTATTCCTTGCACGGCTTTCACCCTCCTGCATGTTCAGGCCCCAGTCACACAAAATCTTTTTCACTCCAACTTTCCACCTCCAATTTGGTCTCCCACTTCTCCTCATTCCCTTCACCTCTGACACATATATCCTCTTTGTCTATCTTTCGTCACTCATTCTCTCCATATGACCAAACCATTTCAAAACACCCTCTTCTGTTCTCTCATCCACACTCTTTTTATTACCACACATCTCTCTTACCCTTTCATTACTTACTCGATGAAACCACCTCACACCACATACTGTCCTCAAACATCCCATTTCCAGCACATCCACCCTCCTCCGTACAACTCTATCTATACCCCATGCCTTGCAACCATATAACATTGTTGGAACCACTATTCCTTCAAACATACCCATTTTTGCTTTCCAACATAACATTCTCGACTTCCACACATTTTTCAACACTCCCAGAACTTTCACCCCCTCCCCCACCCTATGATTCACTTCCGCTTCCATGGTTCCATCTGCTGCCAAATCCACTCCCAGATATTGAAAACACTTCACTTCTTCCAGTTTTTCTCCATTCAAACTTACCTCCCAATTGACTTGACCCTCAACCTTACTGTACCTAATAACCTTGCTCTTACACATTTACTCTCAACTTTATTCTTTCACACACTTTACCAAACTCAGTCACCAGCTTCTGCAGTTTCTCACCTGAATCAGTCACCAGCGCTGTATCATCAGCGAACAACAATTGACTCACTTCCCAAGCTCTCTCATCCACAACAGACTGCATACTTGCCCCTCTTTCCAAAACTCTTGCATTCACCTCCCTAACAACCCCATAAACAAATTAAACAACCATGGAGACATCACGCACCACTGCTGCAAACCTACATTCACTGAGATCCAATCACTTTCCTCTCTTCCGACACGTACACATGCCATACATCCTCGATAAAAACTTTTCGCTGCTTCTAACAACTGGCCTCCCACACCATATATTCTTATTACCTTCCACAGAGCATCTCTATCAACTATATCATATGCCTTCTCCAGATCCATAAATGCTATATACGAATCCATTTGCTTTTCTAAGTATTTCTCACATACATTCTTCAAAGCAAACACCTGATCCACACATCCTCTACCACTTCTCAAACCACACTGCTCTTCCCCAGTCTGATGCTCTGTACATGCCTTCACCCTCTCAATCAATACCCTCCCATATAATATCCCAGGAATACTCAACAGACTTATACCTCCGTAATTTGAGCACTCACTCTTATCCCCTTTGCCTTTGTACACTGGAACTACGCAAGCCAACCTTACCAACCAGTCACCAATACAGTCACCCCCTTTTTCAATAAATTCCACTGCAATACCATCCCAACCCGGCGCCTTGCCAGCTTTCATCTTCTGCAAAGCTTTACTACCTCTTCGCTGTTTACCAAATCATTCTCCCTAACCCTCTCACTTTGCACACCACCTCGACCAAAACACCCTATATCTGCCACTCTATTATCAAACACATTCAACAAACCTTCAAAATACTCACTCTATCTCCTTCTCACATCACCACTACTTATCACCTCCCCATTATCCCCCTTCACTGATGTTCCCATTTGTTCCCTTGTCTTCCACACTTTATTTACCTCCTTCTAAAACATTTTTATTCTCCCTAAAATTTAATGATACTCTCTCACCCCAACTCTCATTTGCCCTCTTTTCCACCTCTTGCACCTTTCTCTTGACCTCCTGCCTCTTTCTTTTATACACCTTCCACTTATTTGCATTATTTCCCTGCAAAAATCATCCAAATGCCTCTCTCTTCTCTTTCACTGATAATCTTACTTCTTCATCCCACCACTCACTACCTATTTTAATCTGCCCACCTCCTATGCTTCTCATGCCACAAGCAACTTTTGCACGTCATTACTGCTTCCCTAAATACATCCCATTCCTCCCCCACTTCCCTTACATCCTTTGTTCTCACCTTTTTCCAAAACCATAGCTCTACAGAAATTAAATCTTACTATATAAATACTTACTGTGCTTTAAATAAAAGCCTGGCAATGCTAGGGGGATAAATCATTCCTGCCCAGCAAGGGGCCTTGGCCCTTTTCCCCATGTTTTAGGTACTGCAATGGGTGGGGTGTGGGACTGACAAGTTAGTAGGCTAAATGATTCTATGCAACACCACTATTCCTATGACAAAAAAAATTCTCTGTGACAAAAAATGAACGTCTTTCCTTCCAGGACAAAGCTAAAGGAACCTCATGTCTACTGAAACACTGGTTATGATCAATGGAGACAAAACCCTGACAGAAGTATGCTTGACTGATGGGTACTTGACCGTAAGTAGCAACATTCCAGGGTGGGAATAAGTACTGTTCTGGGAGTTCATTGGAGGGTGAGATAACAATAGCTCTGATGGTCCATAATGAGGTTGTCTGTTGTGTAGTCCTAAAAAAAGGGAGGCAGAGCATGAAAGGAATGCAAAAATCAGTTCCTCACCCACCTCCCCCTCTAGCTCATTTCACAGCAAGAAAATACTGAGGAAAAAACAAAGTGATAAGGGCAGAACATTCTGTTATAGACATTCTGTATGAACGTGTGGATTACAAAAAGTTTCCTACCAGTTGAACGGCATCTATGCTGCATCTGGATTCTGAAGAAAGACTCCATTAATATAAACTTGATTTTTTTTACAGATAACACATTGCAGTGAAATATTTGTCAGGGCTTGATTCAAATGTATCTAGAGTCTTTGCATTTACTAAATCAGGAGGTAATTCATTCCAGTGTTCAACCCCTATACATGTGAAAAAACTGTTGCCCACATTGCTACTACTATCTTGCTACTATGGGAAATGGTAAACAAGAATTGGGGAAAATTCCTCATTTTACTTCATTCCATCATTTCTGCTTAACAAATCTCTGTTTATGGTGAAGAAATTTTCATGTGCTATGTTGTCTTAATTATCTGGTATTTTAGGAATCATGAGATTTCATTTGTTTTTTAGAAATTAATCTTACGTCTTTGAGTCTTTCCTCATACAGCTTAATTCTGAGTCAAGTGTTTTTTCATGTACAAAAGTCCACATCAAGGCCAGGCCTTAACTGAAATATAGAGAGGATTATGACAAGGAAAAAAAAAGAGACAAGGGAAAGTACTTATGCATGGTAGAGAGTTTTGAAGCTTTGAAGTGTAGTGAAAGAAACAGTTATAAAAATGGCCCATCCTTCAAGTTGCCAATGGTCACACAGTAACCATGTAATGCAGCAGCTTGCTGAGTATGCATGGTCTAACTAGTGGTAGGAGCATACAAGTATCCAGCTCTCAGGAGCAAAAACCAAAGTAACACCTAGATAAGAGGGAAAGTGAACCAACAATGTGAAACTGGGCTTGAGGGTTAAGTTTGGAAGTTAGCCTGGGACAGTTTATAAGTAGGACTGCTTTTGACTCAACTCTGTCAAGTACAGATGCAGTGCTAGAACCACCCCAGATGTGAGCTCAGTACTCCATACAAAAATGAACTAATCATTTGTATAAATGGAGCAACTGTTCAGAAGAAAAGAAGTTTTGACATCTAAACAGGACACCCAGTTTCTTTGAGGTAGACTTAGCTACTCCTGTAATGTGAGGCTTCCAAGAAAGAGTGGATGTTACAGTAAAACCAAGTATGTTTTTTGAGTCAAACAGTGGAATTACAGAATTGTTACGGGAGAAAAGAGAGTTGTGAGGAGTTTTCAATCGAAAGATGGGTAAAATCTAAGTCTTGGAGGCATCAAACTTAACTAGATTTCATCTACCACACTGAGATATCCTGTCCAAGTCTGAGTTTACTGAGGAAGCTGTGTCAAGATGAGAAGCAAATTGAGTGAGAGAAGGAGCAGAAGTGAATGGTGTGGATGAATGAAGTGTTGAGTTATCAGCATATGAGCATATTTGGTTATTTGTGAGGGAGAGGAAATTGTTGAAAATAGCCTTGAATTAAAGGTATCTAGAGTCTTTGCACTTACAACATCAAGAGGTAGTTTATTCCAGAGTTCATCCTCTATACATCTGAAAAAACTGTTCCCACATTACTACTATCACCTTGCTACTATGGGAAATGGTAAACAAGAATTAGGGAAAAAATTCTTCATTTTATCTTCATTCTGTCTTTTCTGGTCAACAAATCTCTGTTTATGGTGAAGAAGTTTTTCATATGCTATGTTGTCTTAATCATTTGGTATTCTAAAAATATCTTTTTTAGAAATTAATTTTAGGTCTTTAAATCTTTCCCCATAAAGCAAAATCATAAGTCTTAACTGAAATATAAAGAAGATTATGAAAGAGGAAAAAAAGAGACAAGGGAAAGTAATTATGAATTCTGGAGAAGGCGAAAAACCTGGCATAGTTCTTGGGAAAGACACGAAAAGGTAGAGAGTTCTGAAGCTTCAAAGTATAGGAAAAGAAACAGTTATAAAAATGGCCCAACATAGAATTGCCATTGGCCAAACAGTTAACCATATATTGCAGCAGCTTGCCGAGTATGTGTGGTTTAGCTAGAGGTGGAGGCACACAAGCAGCTGGCTCTCGGAAGCAAAAACCAAAGTAAGTGAACCAACATTGTGGCATCGGGTATGAGGGTCAAGTTCGGAAGTTAGCCTAGGACAATTTATAAGTCGGACTGCTTTAAACTCAACTCTGTCAAGTACAGATGCAGAGTCAGAACCACTCCAGATGTGAGAGGAGTACTCTGTACAAAGATGAATCAATGTTTTGTATAAACAGAGCAACTGTTTAGAAGAAAAGAAGTTTTGACATCTATACAGGACACCAAGTTTCTTAGAGGCAGACTTACCTATTACTGTAATGTGGGGTTTCCAAGAAAGAGCAGATGCTATAGTAATACCAAATATGTTCACTGAGTCAAGATGTGGAATTCCAGAATATTCAAAGGAGAGAAGAGAGTTGTGAGGAGCTTTCAATAGAGAGATAGGTAGAAACTAAGTCTTGGAGGCATTAACCTTACCTAGATTTCATCTACCACATTGATATAGCCTGTCCAAGTCTGAGTTTATTAAGGAAGCTGTGTCAAGATGAGATACAAATTGAATGAAAGAAGGATTAGAATTGAAGGATGTGAATGAATGCAGTGTTGAGTCTTTAGCGTATGAGTGCATTTGGTTATTTGCGGAGGATAGAAAATCATTGAAAAGATAGGAGAAAAAGTGTAGGGGGCAGGACAGAACTTTGATGGACACTGCTGCTTATGGATAATGGGGGGAAGGTGATGCATCAAAAAGCAGAGACAGACTGGCCAAAGATGAAGCAAGATATGAAGAAACAAAGTGAGGGAGGGAAGCTTGGAGATGAGACCCTGATGCCACACCCTGTCAAAAGCTTTAGATATGTCAAGGGCAACTACACATGACTCCCCAAAATCTTTCAGGGATGATGACCAAACATTAGTAAGATGGGATAGAATAACACCAGTGGATCTCGCCGTATGGAAGCCATACTGGTGATCAGAGAGAAGACTGTGAGTTTCAAGGTATCTCGGGATATGGGAGTTGAGGAGGGATTCAAAGACTTTGGAAATAATAGATGTCAAAGCAATAAGACAATATGTAGAGGAGTCAGAATGGCCAATTTTCCTGGGGATGGGATGTGTCATTGTATGCTTCCAAAGAGAAAGAAAAAATTTGGTTTTTAAAGAGAAACAACAGATGAGCAAGCATAGGTGCAAGTTCAGAGGCACACTCTTTAGTTTAGTTGATCTTTAAATCTCCCCCAGTTTCTCTTCATCTGTGATTAGATTTCCTTACCAAAATTGAACAGCATATTTCAAGTGAGGTCTAATTAGGGTGTTATAAAGAATGAGTGGTGTATCTATTGTTTACAAGATATTTCAAAGGATGAAACCTAACATCTTATTGGCTTTATTGTATGTTGTGAGGTATTGTCTACCATATACATGGTCATTGAATCACTCTACGGTCCTTCTCTCATTCATCTTCTAATAGTAGTTTACCAAGAATACTGTATTCATGGTTTGGCATCAAAGTGCATTGTACTGCATTTGTCTGCACTGACATCCATCTGCTATGTCTCTGTCCACTCTACCAGCTTTCTTAAACCACCTCTGAATTTACATATAGTCTTCTTTTGCACTGGCTTTGTTTCCTTCCTATGTGTCATCAACAAATTTCATGACTCTCAAGACAACTCCTGTCTCTAGGTCATTGATGTGGATGAAGAACAGCAGGAGTATTAGGACTGAGCCTTGTGGAACTCCACTAAATACATGAAGCTAATCAGATGCTTCCCCACTTAATGCCATTTTTTGTAACTTTACTGAGAGCCAATCCACTACTAAGTCATAGTCTCTTGCGTTTTTGGCTCTAATTTAATTCTGCAGTCTTTTATATGGTATTGTATCAGAGGCTTTATGAAAGTCCAAGAAAATAATATGAAAGAGTACTTTAGAATCCCAGTCATCACAAATATTACTAAAGAATTTAATCAAATAACTTCATTCTAGTCTTTATCTCTACATTCACCCCTTGTAAAGGGCTAAACAGTGATAGCCTCCATAGGAGAGAAAACAACTATGGAGAATAAAAAATGTGTGAAAAGGGAATGGTAGGAGGGTAAACACACTACCTATGCAAACACAGGACAAAACAGAAAATTCTACATACACATCTCATGTTCCATATATGTTGTCTCAAGAGTTTACATGAAATACATTTTGTTAAATTCCAAACAAAAGTCAGAAAAAAATGGGAGAAGTCAGCCTGAAAGAAGCAGGCAGCCACTGCCAACATGGAATTGTCTGGGTGTTCTGAGAAATAAGTGGGTATGTTTTGGCTGATGACATCACTACAGGGAGGGTGATGGAGATTGGTCAGAAAGGGAATGCGAGCCAAGCTACACATTCAAATACCTGACAGGTAGTTATCAATGAGAAGAGAAGGATAAGCCTTGGCAGTAAGATGAGGTTGAGATGCCCTTCCTTCAACCAACACCAACAGCTCTTTAATTTCTCCTCCATAACAGATCATTGGGAATGACCAGTCAGTATAACTAAACCTTATTCATACCAAATTCACAAGACCTGCATTTGAAAGAGTGCAATTTACATTTTACCAAATTTTGTTTATACTGAGGTGGGCAGATTGAAAAGGGTAGTGAGTGGTGGGATGAAGAAGTAAGATTATTAGTGAAAGAGAAGAGAGAGGCATTTGGGCAATTTTTGCAGGGAAAAACTGCAAATGACTGGGAGATGTATAAAAGAAAGAGGCAGGAGGTCAAGAGAAAGGTGCATGAGGTAAAAAAGGGGGCAAATAAGAGTTGGGGTGAGAGAGTATCATTAAATTTTAGGGAGAATAAAAAGATGTTTTGGTAGGAGGTAAATAAAGTATTTAAGACAAGGGAACAAATGGAAACATCAATGAAGAGGGATAATGGGGAGGTGATAACAAGTAGTGGTGATGTGAGAAGGAGATGGAGTGAGTATTTTGAAGGTTTGCTGAATGTGTTTGATGACAGTGGCAGATATAGGGTGTTTTGGTCGAGGTGGTGTGCAAAGTGAGAGCGTTAGGGAGAATGATTGGGTAAACAGAGAAGAGGCAGTAAAAGCTCTGCAGAAGATGAAAGCCGGAATGGCACTGGGTTTGGATGATATTGCAGTGGAATTCATTAAAAAAGAGGGTGACTGTATTGTTGACTGGTTGGTAAGGTTATTCAATATATGTATGACTCATGGTGAGGTGCCTGAGGATTGGTGGAATGCATGCATAGTGCCATTGTACAAAGGGAAAGGGGATAAAAGTGAGTGCTTAAATTACAGAGGTATAAGTCTGTTGAGTATTCCTGGGAAATTATATGGGAGGGTATTGATTGAGAGGGTGATGGCATGTACAGAATATCAGATTGGGGAAGAGCAGTGTTGTTTCAGAAGTGGTAGAGGATGTGTGGATCAGGTGTTTGCTTTGAAGAATGTATGAGAAATACTTAGAAAAGCAAATGGATTTGTATGTAGCATTTATGGATCTGGAGAAGGCATATGATAGAGTTGATAGAGATGCTGTGGAAGGTATTAAGAATATATGGTGTGGAAGGCAAGTTGTTAGAAGCAGTGAAACGTTTTTATCGAGGATGTAAGGCATGGGTACGTGATATGTGTATGTGGTAGGGGTGCGTGATGTCTCCATGGTTGTTTAATTTGTTTATGGATGGGGTTGTTTAGGAGGTGAATGCAAGAGTTTTAGAAAGAGGGACAAGTATGCAGTCTGTTGTGGATGAGAGTGCTTGGGAAGTGTCAGTTGTTGTTCGCTGATGATACAGCGCCGGTGGCTGATTCATGTGAGAAACTGCAGAAGCTGGTAACTGAGTTTGGTAAAGTGTGTGAAAGAAGAAAGCTGAGAGTAAATGTGAATAAAAGCAAGGTTATTTGGGACAGTAGGGTTGAGGGACAAGTCAATTGGGAGGTAAGTTTGCATGGAGAAAAACTGGAGGAAGTGAAGTGTTTTAGATATCTGGGAGTGGATTTGGCAGTGGATGGAACCATTGAAGCGGAAGTAAATCATAGGGTGGGGGAGGGGGCGAAAGTTCTGGGAGTGTTGAAAATGTGTGGAAGTCGAGAACATTATCTTGGAAAGCAAAAATGGGTATGTTTGAAGGAATAGTGGTTCCAACAATGTTATATGGTTGCGAGGCGTGGGCTATAGATAGAGTTGTGCGAAGGAGGGTGGATGTGCTGGAAATGAGATGTTTGAGGACAATATGTGGTGTGAGGTGAGTAAGTAATGAAAGGGTAAGAGAGATGTGTGGTGGTAAAAAGAGTGTGGTTGAGAGAGCAGAAGAGGGTGTTTTGAAATCGTTTTGACATGGAGAGAATGAGAGAGGAAAGATTGACAAAGAGGATATATGTGTCAGAGGTGGAGGGAATGAGGAGAAGTGGGAGACCAAATTGGAGGGGAAAAGATGGAGTGAAAAGATATTGAGTGATCTGGGCCTGAACATGCAGGAGGGTGAAAGGCGTGCAAGGAATAGAGTGAATTGGAATGATGTGGTATACCGGGGTCGATGTGCTCTCAATGGATTGAACCAGGGCATGTGAAGTGTCTGGGGTAAACCATGGAAAGTTTTGTGGGGCCTGGATGTGGAAAGGGAGCTGTGGTTTTGGCGCATTATCCATGAGAGCTAGAGACTGAGGGTGAACGAATGTGGCTTTTGTGTCTTTTCCTAGCGCTACCTCGCGCACATGCAGGGGGAGGGGGTTGTCATTTCACGTGTGGCAAGGTGGCGACCGGAATGAATAAAGGCAGACAGTATGAATTATATACATGTGTATATATGTATGTAGCATTTATGGATCTGGAGAAGGCATATGATAGAGTTGATAGAGATGCTCTGTGGAAGGTATTAAGAATATATGGTGTGGGAGGAAAGTTGTTAGAAGCAGTGAAAAGTTTTTATCGAGGATGTAAGGCATGTGTACGTGTAGGAAGAGAGGAAAGTGACTGGTTCTCAGTGAATGTAGGTTTGCGGCAGGGGTGTGTGATGTCTCCATGGTTGTTTAATTTGTTTATGGATGGGGTTGTTAGGGAGGTAAATGCAAGAGTTTTGGAAAGAGGGGCAAGTATGAAGTCTGTTGGGGATGAGAGAGCTTGGGAAGTGAGTCAATTGTTGTTCGCTGATGACACAGCGCTGGTGGCTGATTCATGTGAGAAACTGCAGAAGCTGGTGACTGAGTTTGGTAAAGTGTGTGGAAGAAGAAAGTTAAGAGTAAATGTGAATAAGAGCAAGGTTATTAGGTACAGTAGGGTTGAGGGTCAAGTCAATTGGGAGGTGAGTTTGAATGGAGAAAAACTGGAGGAAGTGAAGTGTTTTAGATATCTGGGAGTGGATCTGGCAGCGGATGGAACCATGGAAGCGGAAGTGGATCATAGGGTGGGGGAGGAGGCGAAAATTCTGGGGGCCTTGAAGAACGTGTGGAAGTCGAGAACATTATCTCGGAAAGCAAAAATGGGTATGTTTGAAGGAATAGTGGTTCTAACAATGTTGTATGGTTGTGAGGCGTGGGCTATGGATAGAGTTGTGCGCAGGAGGATGGATGTGCTGGAAATGAGATGTTTGAGGACAATGTGTGGTGTGAGGTGGTTTGATCGAGTGAGTAACGTAAGGGTAAGAGAGATGTGTGGAAATAAAAAGAGCGTGGTTGAGAGAGCAGAAGAGGGTGTTTTGAAGTGGTTTGGGCACATGGAGATGATGAGTGAGGAAAGATTGACCAAGAGGATATATGTGTCGGAGGTGGAGGGAACAAGGAGAAGAGGGAGACCAAATTGGAGGTGGAAAGATGGAGTGAAAAAGATTTTGTGTGATCGGGGCCTGAACATGCAGGAGGGTGAAAGGAGGGCAAGGAATAGAGTGAAATGGAGCGATGTGGTATACCGGGGCTGACGTGCTGTCAGTGGATTGAATCAAGGCATGTGAAGCGTCTGGGGTAAACCATGGAAAGCTGTGTAGGTATGTATATTTGCGTGTGTGGACGTATGTATATACATGTGTATGGGGGGGTTGGGCCATTTCTTTCGTCTGTTTCCTTGCGCTACCTCGCAAACACGGGAGACAGCGACAAAGTATAAAAAAAAAAAAAGTATATATGTATATGTCTGTGTGTGTATATTTATGTATACGTTGAGATGTATAGGTATGTATATGTGCGTGTGTGGATGTGTATGTATATACATGTGTATGTGGGTAGGTTGGGCTATTCTTTCGTCTGTTTCCTTGCGCTAGCTCGCTAACACGGGAGACAGCGACAAAGTATAATAAATAAATGAATAGATAGAGTCTGCAAATAAGCAGTTGTGTTCTGTATACTTCATCATCCCCATATATAATTCAATATGGGAAAACATCTTGTACACAGTCAGGACACAAGAAGAATGCACATGCTGCTCACACATAATTGGAGTTTAGGTTTAGATGTCTGTTAACAGCTCTCTGGGACTTAATGGCCAGTGCACTTAAGCTTCATTATTACCAAATTCATGAGAACTGCATTTGCAAGTGTGCAACTTACTTTTTACCACCTGAATTTCGTTTGTACTCAGTTAAAATTTACAAGTTAGCAGTTATGTGCTACATATTTCATCATCTTCACATGCAATGAATCATGGGAAAACACCTTGTATGCTGTCAGAACATCGCTAAAGTAAAAATGCAGATAAATTTCACATGAAGTTTGTTATGTAAAGACTTGAGGTTGCAGACTTCAACTTCTATGAGTTATGAACGCCTATGAAGAGGACTATGGCAATGTTAATACTAGAAACTAAATTGGAGATACTTTGATGACTTGAAATTAAGTGAAACAACCCCAGTGCCTTAGAAGTCATGTACTGCTAAAGAATAAAGAACATGTGCTGTCAACAAAATAACCAAACAGAATTAGAAGCACTGTCACAGACTACCCCACTTTCAACAACGATAATGACACGAGTGAGAAATTCAGCACAATTCTAAAGAAAAAAAAACTTAAGTACATGGATCAAACATGACACTGACAGCAATATTCTCATCTGACATTAGGCTTTTATCATGCATGAAACAACACAGTGCATTATCTAATACAGCATCATCATGTATGATGATCATTTGATAATATTTGCAGTACAGTACACAATCTTCATGAAAAGGGGGAACTACAGCTTTAGCTACGAACAGTGCATCACTTTTACTGGGGATACCTATCTCAGTTTAAACTGAATTCCACTGTACTTGCATTTTCTAGGAACACAGCCCTTACTGTATATGATGGACACCTACAGATGCTGTGGGGCACATTAATCGACCTTACCATTGTAAACATACAAAGCTGGGGCTACAAAAACAATAATCCAACTGGAAGTTCTACAACTACATTCTTAACCTACTATGACATCATTCATCTACTGTTCCACACTTGTAAAGATGTGTGAATAAATTTGCACTTAACATTTATAAAGTTCCACTCTCTATACAGTAAGCATTACTACTCATACCATTATCACACACTGACTAGCCTTTTGTTTATAAATGAGTGAAACTGGCTGAAACCTGATCATACAATATTTAGTACAGTATAAGTCCTATCTTTAAACTACTCTTCTGTCTTGGATTGGTCAAAGTTTGGCTACCTCTAAGACATCACATACACATACATATTTTCACATTAAGATATACTAATAATCAAATTTAAAGTTCTCTTTGGTACTTGCAGGGTGACTAACCTTTAATGGCTGCATCCATTGTTTCTAATGCCATTGAACGATATGTTGTCCACTTCCCTCCTGCAATGGTTACCAATCCATGTTCACTAACATGAACAATATGATTCCGAGCAATACTTTGAGTGTCAGTCTTGTTTGGGTCTTGAACTAGAGGTCGGATGCCAGCCCATGCTGACAGAACATCCCCTCGTCGAACCTAGGTGCATGTAGAAACGACAAAGAGTTTTGCTACAATAAGGAAAATTTGTCTACAACAAATCTCACATATCTAACATTATACTTTCTACATTCAAAGCAACACTGTATGCTAAGAATCTTGAAACAAATCTTGGGAATCCAAATTCCATATTCAAATCATTTACCAAAGAATTCCTAAAACTAAATCAAAATATAATGATACATCAATTCTGATTTAATAAAAACCAACTACAAGAACATTAGGTATAAGTAGTGGTCAGGCACTATTAAGCTGGAGCATCAAAAATAAGTGGTAGGACGGAGCATTAAGAAGCAATTGGTAGGAGCCTCTGGAAACACTGTGTTAGAGTTGCTCTCTGCCAGTGGCCTGTTGAGGGTGAGGCACTAGAGGCCAAGTAGCGACATGGAAGTTCACCAACTATGGAGACTCTTTTGCCATGGCCATCCCCTTTAGGGAGTTCCCACAGGGAACAGGCATCAGAGATATAGATAGATAGATAGAGAGATATAGGCATGTCCCTTAGGGCCCCTTCGACTAGGAGCTTCAAGTGTCATCAACGGTATAAACGGACCACCTACATAGTACACCCACCTCCAAGGTTCCATCACCTCATCACCTCACTACACTGGTTTTCAATGGAATATTCTATTAACCTGTAACAGTGGTCTGTGTTCAATATCATGATGGTGTTTTACCCTTTGCACCAATGTGCATTAAGGGTCTTGAGATATTGATGAGATGGTGTTTGTAGTATTGTAGAGATGGGTAATATCCAGAGCAAAGATGAGAAAGGAATGTCGTAACATTCTATATTTTCTGTTACTATTGAATGCTAATCTATCATTTCATAAAAGGGAAAAAGATTGCTGTGAATTTTTCTTTTTTTGCACATCTTTCTATATCTCTGATGTCTATTCCCTATTAAAACTCCCACAAAAGGGATGGTTATGGCAAAAGAGTCTCCACTTTTCCATCTGTGTCCTTACATGCCTCCCTTGCATATACCATTCCATGTATTCTTCCATCATTTCGCTCCATTCAATGCTCTTCTACTCAATTGCTCTATGTCACAGGTCGTCTTTCTCTCATAACAACCCCTTTAATCATACTATCATACCATTCTTCTTGTAAACTCTGTTTTGCATTCTGTCTACTCATTCCCTGTCATACCAAATCTCTCTTACACCCAATCATTTCTATCTTCATTTCATCTAGTCATATACCATGTGATTCTCTCAAATAACTCATTTCCACAACCTGGATTCATGACCAGTGTGACTCATTCCAAGTCCATGTTTTGGCTGTATAGGTCAGGATAAGGAGGACTAAGCTGTCCCTTAATCCTTTCTTTACTTTCATACTTACACCTCTACCCTTCATCATTCTATCAAGGGACCCAATGACTCTTCTGTCCTGAACTGCTCTCTCCTTCTCTCCTTCCATATTGCCAAACTTACCCAAGATAGCTCCCAAATCCTGAAATTCTGTCACCTCTTCCACTCTTTCTCCCCCTATCCATAACACACACATAATTCAACACATTCACAACTTTCTGCAACTCCTCTTCACTCTCCACACATAACAGTATCATCCACAAACAGGTTTGTCACTAGCCAATATACCTTAAATGCTGGAGGTTATGAGATAAAGGATATGGTTATGTTTGACTTGGAGCCATCTAGCCAAGAAGTACTTCGAAAAGCTGAGAATCTTAAAGGCACGGAAGAATTTTTTTTTTTTTCGCTTTGTCACTGTCTCCCGCGTTTGCGAGGTAGCGCAAGGAAACAGACGAAAGAAATGGCCCAACCCACCCCCATACACATGTATATACATACGTCCACACACGCAAATATACATACCTACACAGCTTTCCATGGTTTACCCCAGACGCTTCACATGCCCTGATTCAACCCACTGACAGCACGTCAACCCTGGTATACCACATTGATCCAATTCACTCTATTCCTTGCCCTCCTTTCACCCTCCTGCATGTTCAGGCCCCGATCACACAAAATCTTTTTCACTCCATCTTTCCACCTCCAATTTGGTCTCCCACTTCTCCTCGTTCCCTCCACCTCCGACACATATATCCTCTAGGTCAATCTTTCCTCACTCATTCTCTCCACGTGCCCAAACCATTTCAAAACACCCTCTTCTGCTCTCTCAATCACGCTCATTTTATTTCCACACATCTCTCTTACCCTTACGTTACTTACTCGATCAAACCACCTCACACCACACATTGTCCTCAAACATCTCATTTCCAGCACATCCATCCTCCTGCGCACAACTCTATCCATAGCCCACGCCTCGCAACCATACAACATTGCTGGAACCACTATTCCTTCAAACATACCCATTTTTGCTTTCCGAGATAATGTTCTCGACTTCCACACATTCTTCAAGGCTCCCAGAATTTTCACCCCCTCCCCCACCCTATGATCCACTTCCGCTTCCATGGTTCCATCTGCTGCCAGATCCATTCCCAGATATCTAAAACACTTTACTTCCTCCAGTTTTTCTCTATTCAAACTTACCTCCCAATTGACTTGACCCTCAACCCTACTGTACCTAATAACCTTGCTCTTATTCACATTTACTCTTAACTTTCTTCTTTCACACACTTTACCAAACTCAGTCACCAGCTTCTGCAGTTTCTCACATGAATCAGCCACCAGCGCTGTAACATCAGCGAACAAAAACTGACTCACTTCCCAAGCTCTCTCATCCCAACAGACTTCATACTTGCCCCTCTTTCCAAAACTCTTGCATTCACCTCCCTAACAACCCCATCCATAAACAAACTAAACAACCATGGAGACATCACACACCCCTGCCGCAAACCTACATTCACTGAGAACCAATCACTTTCCTCTCTTCCTACACATACACATGCCTTACATCCTCGATAAAAACTTTTCACTGCTTCTAACAACTTGCCTCCCACACCATATATTCTTAATATCTTCCACAGAGCATCTCTATCAACTTTATAATATGCCTTCTCCAGATCCATAAATGCTACATACAAATCCATTTGCTTTTCTAAGTATTTCTCACATACATTCTTCAAAGCAAACACCTGATCCACACATCCTCTACCACTTCTGAAACCACACTACTCTTCCCCAATCTGATGCTCTGTACATGCCTTCACCCTCTCAATCAATACCCTCCCATATAATTTACCAGGAATACTCAACAAACTTATACCTCTGTAATTTGAGCACTCACTCTTATCCCCTTTGCCTTTGTACAATGGCACTATGCACGCATTCCACCAATCCTCAGGCACCTCACCATGAGTCATACATACATTAAATAACCTTACCAAACAGTCAATAATACAGTCACCCCCTTTTTTTAATAAATTCCACTGCAATACCATCCAAACCTGCTGCCTTGCAGGCTTTCATCTTCCGCAAAGCTTTTACTACCTCTTCTCTGTTTACCAAATCATTTTCCCTAACCCTCTCACTTTGCACACCACCTCGACCAAAACACCCTATATCTGCCACTCTATCATCAAACACATTCAGCAAACCTTCAAAATACTCACTCCATCTCCTTCTCACATCACCACTACTTGTTATCACCTCCCCATTTGCGCCCTTCACTGAAGTTCCCATTTGCTCCCTTGTCTTACGCACTTTATTTACCTCCTTCCAGAACATCTTTTTATTCTCCCTAAAATTTAATGATACTCTCTCACCCCAACTCTCATTTGCCCTCTTTTTCACCTCTTGCACCTTTCTCTTGACCTCCTGTCTCTTTCTTTTATACATCTCCCACTCAATTGCATTTTTTCCCGGCAAAAATTGTCCAAATGCCTCTCTCTTCTCTTTCACTAATAATCTTACTTCTTCATCCCACCACTCACTACTCTTTCTAATCAACCCACCTCCCACTCTTCTCATGCCACAAGCATCTTTTGCGCAATCCATCACTGGTTCCCTAAATACATCCCATTCCTCCCCACTCCCCTTACTTCCATTGTTCTCACCCTTTTCCATTCTGTACTCAGTCTCTCCTTCCCAAACTCACTTACTCTCACCACCCTCTTCACCCCAACATTCACTCTTCTTTTCTGAAAACCCATACAAATCTTCACCTTAGCCTCCACAAGATAATGATCAGACATCCCTCCAGTTGCACCTCTCAGCACATTAACATCCAAAAGTCTCTCTTTCGCGAGCCTGTCAATTAACACGTAATCCAATAACGCTCTCTGGCCATCTCTCCTACTTACATACGTATACTCATGTATATTCCCAATCACCAGCCTTTTTCAGCACATAAATCTACAAGCTCTTCACCATTTCCATTTACAACACTGAACACCCCATGTATACCAATTATTCCCTCAACTGCCACATTACTCACCTTTGCATTCAAATCACCCATCACTATAACCCGGTCTCGTGCATCAAAACCACTAACACACTCATTCAGCTGCTCCCAAAACACTTGCCTCTCATGATCTTTCTTCTCATGCCCAGGTGCATATGCACCAATAATCACCCATCTCTCTCCATCAACTTTCAGTTTTACCCATATTAATCGAGAATTTACTTTCTTACATCCTGCTACTCCTTCCCTTGCAGAGGGATATTCATCAATTATGACAGATCTAAGGAGAAGAAAAGAGTGCAATCAGAAAAAACCCTGGCAAGAGAATGAAACTGCACTGCTAGAACTGCAGATACGGCATGAGTGTTAGGAAATGGTAATGTCAGACTGAAAGTGATGTATTCAAATGTGGATGAGTTAATAGTTAATGGGAAAGAACTAGAATTCAAGGACTGTATGAGGGAAAGTGCACCTAATGTTACTGGAGTCAGAGAAACTAAGCTTACAAAAGGGGTAAAGGCTCTCACCTGTTCTGCTCAGAGAGGTACATGATAGCAACAAAAGTAAAGGGAAGGTAAAGGAGGGGAAGAATTAGCCCTCTTAATAAGAGAGCCTGATGTTTCAAGGAACAGTAAAGGATGGTCCATTCAGACAATACATAATGGGAATAATTGCTGTTTGGAAGGGGAACATTGTGATGTTATTAGTATATAATCCTACAAAGAATTGCAGTGTACCAGAAGAAATACACAATGATAATAATGAAGGAATAATGAGGTTGGTACACAAAGCAGTGAAACTCTCACTTCTTACAGATGTTAAACTACCAATAGTGGCGGATTTCTGTAATAAAAAAAAAAGCTGGGGACTTTGGATTCTCATGACAATAGGAGGCCATGGACACAAGAATTTAGCATGCATACTGGAAAATTTCAGGCACCAACATGCCCTGAAGCATATCAAGATTAGAGGGACTGATACATCATCACTACTAGACCTTATCTGCACACATACTAGCATAGGTATTGAGAATATTGCATATTATATACCAGTTGGAAGAGGTGATCAAGTAATACTAAAGTTTGAATATGTGGTAAAAGAGGACATTAAAAGAGCAGAGGTGACATAGAAAATAAAGAGGAGACACAGATATGGAAACTACTCAAACTTTAATATCGTATGGTAACAGAGAATGGGAAATGGAATTAACTATCCATGAACCAGGGTGATGTGTTGAAAGGATCTGTGATATCCACAATATGAGGGTTGAGGCATGGGTACCTTAAGTGGAGAGGGAATGTTAAGAAAGGGGAAGGAATGGTTTAAAAAAGATGTCATAAAGCAAGAGAGCTTTGAGATGTGAAGTGGCAAAGATACAGATGGCACTCTAACCAGATGGTATTGGAAAAGTATAAGAGAGCATGGAATGAGTATGGCAGGATAAGAAAAGAGGATTACAGAAACTTTGCAAACAATACTCTGGACAAGGCAGCTTAATATCCAAAACTAAACAATAAACTTATCAGGAGCCAGTTGTCAGTTCAGCAGCAGATAAACATGATATGGGATTCCAAGGAAAATATTTTAGAGGACAGTGTAAGAATATGTGAGGAACTGAATAGAAGGTTTAGAAGTGTTTTCACAGTGGAAGACACTGTAGCTCCAACACCAGTGTGATAAAATGAGGAGGAGGTTTTGGAGGTTTTGGAAATCACTGAGATATCTAAAAAAGATATTGAAAAAAATTATAAAAGTACTTGAATTATACAAAGCTCATGGTCCTTATATGGTCCTTATGAAACTTTATCATATGTGCTAAAGAGGTGTGCAAATACACTTGATAGAACACTTGAATTATTGCTCAAAATGTTACTGGAGAGATGTATAGTGCCAAGGGAATGGAAAAGAGCAAATACAAAACCTACAAATAAGGAGACTGGGAACAGGCTCTGACCTACAGACCAGTCTCACTAATAAGTGAAATGTGTAAAGTTATGGAAAAGATTATTAGAAAGCATGTGGATGACTTTCTGCAGAGGAGTTTTTTCCCTAGTGAGAGATAAAACAATTTTTGGGAAAGGAGGTCATATGAGAGAGTGAACTCAGTCTGGACAAAAGGGAAGGCTGGGTAGACAGTGTTTGATGATAGAGTGGCAGACGTAAGGCGTTTTGATCAGGGAGGTGTGCGAAGTGAGAGGATCAAGTAGAATGGCTTGGTTAAGAGAGAAGAGATAGTGAGAAGAGATAGTGAAAGCTTTGCAGGAGATTAAATCTGGCAAGGCAGCTGGTTTAGATGGTATTGCAGTAGAATTTAGTAAGAAAGGGGGTGACTGTTGTTGACTGGTTGGTAAGGATATTCAGTGCATGCATGGATCATAGTGAAGTGCCTGAGGATTGGTGGAATGCATGCATAGTGCCACTGTACCAAGGCAAAGGGGATAAAGGTGAGTGTTCAAATTACAGAGGCATAAATTTGTTGAGTGGTAGAGGATGTATGGATCAGGTGTTAGCTTTAAAGAATGTGTGTGAGAAATACTTAGAAAAACAGATGGATTTGTATGTAGCATTTATGGATCTGGAGAAGGCATATGATACGGATGATAGAGAAGCTTTGTGGAAGGTCTTAAGAGTATATAGTGAAGGAAGTGAGCTGCTGAAAGCAATAGAATTTTTTTTTACCAAGGATGTAAGGCATGTGTACAAGTAGGAAGAGAGGAGAGTGACTGGTTCTAAGTGAAGGTCGGTCTGCGGCAGGGATGTGTGATGTCCCAATGGTTGTTTAATTTGTTTATGGATGGGGTGGTTAGGGAGGTGAATGCAAGAGTTTTGGAGAGGGGCCAGTATGCAGTCTGTTGGGAATGAGAGGGCCTGGGAAGTGAGCCAATTGTTGTCCGCTGATGATACAGCTCTGGTGGCTGATTTGAGTGAAAAACTACAGAAGTTGGTGACTGAGTTTAGAAAAGTGTTTGAAAGGAGAAAGTTGAGAGTAAATGTGAACAAGAGCAAAGTTATTAGGTTCAGTAGGGTTGAGGGACAACTAAATTAGGATGTGAGTTTGAAGGGAGAAAAATCGGAGGAATTGAAGTGTTTTAAATATCTGGGAGTGGACTTCGTAGCAAATGGAACCATGGAAGTGGAAGTGAGTCAAAGGGGAGTAGGGAAAAGTTTTGAGAGTGATTAAGAATGAGTGGAAGGAAAGAACGTTATCTCGGAGAGAAAAAATGGGAATGTTTGAAGGAATAGTAGTTCTAACAATATCATATGGTTGTGAGGCATGGGCTATAGATAGGGTTGTACAGAGGATGGTGGATGTTAGAAATGAAATGTTTGAGGACAATATGTGGTGTGGGGTGGTTTGATCGAGTAAGTAATGAATGGGCAAGAGAGATGTGTGGAAATAAAAAGAATGGGCTTGAGAGAGCAGAAGGTGTGTTGAAATGGTTTGGACACATGGAGAGAATGAGTGTGGAAAGATTGACAAAGAGGATATATGTGTCAGAGGTGGAGGGAACAAGAAGCTGGAGACCAAACTGGAGGAGGAAGGATGGAGTGAAATAGAATTTGAGCAATTGGGGCCTTAACATACAGGAGGGTGAGAGGCATGCAAGGAATAGAGTGAACTGGAATGTGGTATACCAGGGTTGATGCCCTATCAATGGACTGAACTAAGGAATGTGAAACATCTGGGGTAAACCATGGAAAGGTCTGTGGGGCCTGGATGTGGTTAGGGTGCATTACACATTACAGTTACAGACTGTGGTCTTTTTTGTCTGTTTTGCCAGCACTCCTCACTGAGGCAGGTGGTAGCAAAGCTGTTTCCTGTGTGGCAGGGTAGTGCCAGGAATGGATGGAGGCAAGCAAGTATGAATATATCAATGCGTATATATGTATATGTCTATGTAAGTGTACTGATGTGTATGTATATGTGCATGTATGGTCATTATGTATATACAAATGTATAGGAGTGGATGGGCCATTCTTTGTCTCCTTCCTGGCACTACCTCGCTGATGCAGGACACAACGATCAAGTATAATAAAAATAGAAAATAAACAATCAACATATACACATATGCATACATTCCTATGAGTCCACAAAGAAATGAAACATAGTAAGTTCCCAAGTGCACTTTTGTGTAATAATCACATTATCAGTGGAGATACAAGAAAGAAATATAACAGTCAGTTGATATACAATGAAGAGATGTAGCTAGGTTGCCATTTAGTAAAGAAGTGACTACTCAAATGGAGGGAGGGTTTGTTTGAGTCTATCAAGCACATCATAAAGTTATTATGTGGACAAGAAGGGGAAGTGTTTACAAATTCTTTTCTTTCTTTCTTTCAAACTATTCACCATTTCCCGCGTTAGCGAGGTAGCGTTAAGAACAGAGGACTGGACCTTTAAGGGAATATCCTCACCCGGCCCCCTTCTCTGTTCCTTCTTTTGGAAAATTAAAAAAATGAGAGGGGAGGATTTCCAGCCACCCGCTCCCTCCCCTTTTAGTCACCTTCTACGACATGCAAGGAATACATGGGAAGTATTCTTTCTCCCCTATCCCCAGGGATAAATCCCTAATAATACTTTACAATATAATGTTATCACATTTAGTTAAAATAAATCTGCTGCCTTCCCACAAAAGCCAAAAAGTGATGTATAAAACCAATAAGGATTCAGTCAATCCTTGTTTGTGAACACAAGGAAAAATACAAAACAATTGTTCATTCACATGTTGTTGATATTTTGAAATGCAAATGCATCATATTCTTCTGACTTAAAGTTTGGAGCGTGTCAGCCAGTCAAAGTCTTGAACTTTGCGTTGAGCTCCAGGGTTGATCATCACATTAATAAGTGAAGGCTTGTTTTCTTCTTCAAGAGCCTGACTAAATGCCTCTTGCAGTTCATGGACAGACTTACAGAAGAAACCAGTTTCACTGAACATTGAAGCCATGCATTCATAGAGTACAGTTGGCAGAAGTGATGTTGGTGGAGTTGCAATAGCAGCATCCATTCCATCTCTTATTTCATTGAACAATTCCTTGTCCAAACCACTGTAGATGCCATTATTGTTTACAATGATGACTATGATGGGTAGTTTGTAGCGGTAAGTTGTTTCAATTTCCATACCACTAAAACCAAAAGCAGAATCTCCTTCAACACATATGATTCGCTTGACTGGAGCATGGTCTTGTGCCCATAAGGCTGCTGCAATGTCATAACCAAGACCAACACCCATTGTACCAAAAGTACCTGCATCTAGTCTGTGGCGTGGAAATTTGTTGAGCAAAATAGTCCGTCCAATGTCCATGGTATTGGCTCCTTCACTGACAATAATACAATCATGTGGTAACAGCTGGTGCAGGTGATGAAGTACTGCATAGTAGTTCAAAGGTTCAGAAATATCCTGGGCCATTTTAGTACTAATGCTTTTGTTGTCCAGCACTTTCTCTTGAAGTTGAGACCACCAAGGTGAGTGTGAGGCAACAAGAGTTCCTGGTACTGCTTCTTGGAGCTGGCTACGAACTGCCCTTAAGTCACCTAGCAAAACAACACTTCCATTCACACTGTTGTGGAACTCCTCAGAACATAAATCCACATGTATAAACTTTACATCTAATGCATATCATGGAGGGCAACCAAAATGAAGAATCCAATTCAATCTTGCTCCAAGAAGCAGAATCACATCAGCCTCCAACAATGCTTTGGTGCGAGCAGGAGCCACACACAAAGGGTGGTCATTGGGTAAAACTCCTTTGCCCATTGGTGTAGGTAAGAAGGGTATACCAGTCTTTTCTAACAAACAATGGATCTGTTCTTCAGCACGGGCATAGGCAGCACCCTTTACTACCACCACCAGAGGACGTTGAGCACCACAAAGCAGTGCAACTGCCTCCAAGACGGAGTCTGGTGATGCTAGAGATATTGGAGGTGGGGGACACTTGGGATGCTGAAAAATCAGTGACTCATCTACTCTCTCAGCTATGAGATTTCTAGGTAAATCTAGGTATGCAGCACCGGGTTGTCCATAAATTGTGCACTTAATAGCTTTTGCCACGTGGTATGGTATAGTATCAATTCTTGGAGGTCGGGCTGAGTATTTGCAATAGATGCGACATGACTCAACCTGTGGACACTCCTGAAAGGCCCCTAGGCCTTCTTGCTCTTGGTCACTGGAGCCACCAATCACCAACAATGGCCAGCAGTTTGTCTGAGCATTTGCCAAACCACCAATTATGTGTGGAGAAGTCCTGGACCTGACACAACCAAACACACCCCAGGCATTGCCGTCAAGTAACCTATAGCTTGGGCAGCATAGCATGCAGCTTGTTCATTATGCATCCCAATGTACTTAATACCTGCTTGCTGAGGTGCCACTGCTATTTCGACAACAGGAATTCCCACTATTCCAAACATATATCTAACACCTTGCTGAACAAGAGCATCCACTAGAACATGAGCACCATCAGTTTCTTCCCCAGACATCCTACTTTTTTGTTCTGATTCTTTTCTATTGGTTGCCAGTTGAGTCGTCAGAGTTCCTCTTGTCTTGGATGTCACCTTATCATGAGAGGCCCCACGACCAAATACTGGACACACAGTTGTACACAGTACCCTGTAGAAGGTACTAGGTCTACAAGCAGCGGTGAACATTTAATTCAGGTTATGTTTAAACTAGTTCCTCAAACACTAATATATGGTTGAGACAAAGCAATAAATGACTTCTGTTATCGAACAAGATGCAAATTTACAAATTCTATCGATGATAAAACTATCCAATTAGTATAGACCTTCACTAATATTAATGTTACAATTCTTTGTGTATCTAATAACAGAAGATTCAATGATATTTCTCGTGGTACTGGAGTTAGAGTAACTGAGATGGCATTACTCCAGTCAGTACAATGATCATAATTTCTAACATGATTAAACAAGGCATCTGATTCTTGTCTTGTTCCTGTACTATATTCATGTTGCTAAAGTCTAACAGAAAGATCCTTACCAGTCTCCCCAACATAAAACATATCATGTTAAAAATTATGATCATTGTATTGACTCGAGTAATGCCATCTGTTATTGACTCTAAACTTCAGTACCATGAGAAATATCACTAAATCTTCTATCATAAAAGACACAAACATCTGTAACATTAATATTAGTGAAAGTCTATACAAATTGGATAGCTTTATTGTTGATAAAATTTGTAAACAGTTCCCCATCTTGTAACATTAATTTAGTGAAGGTCTATACAAATTGGATATCTTTATTGTTGATAAAATTTGTAAACAGTTCCTCTTCCTGCCCACATAAAAAGTTTATGATTTGCTTGATGCCAAACTGGAAAGAGCCAGACCTCCATTTGGGTAGTCACCTCTTTACCAAATGGTATCCCAGCTATGTCTCTTCACTATATGTCAACTGCCAATTATATTTCTTTCTTGTATCTCCCCTGATGATGTGATTATTATATGAAAGGGCGCTTATGAAATTATCATGTTTCATTTCCTCATGGACTCATAGGAATATACTTGATCATGTGCTCAATTGTGATCTATCCAATATATATACATATACATTATTCATTTTATTTTATTTATTTTGCTTTGTCGCTGTCTCCCGCATTTGCGAGGTAGCGCAAAGAAACAGACGAAAGAAATGGCCCAACCCACCCCCATACACAATGTACACACACACACGCCCACACACGCAAATATACATACCTATACATCTCAATGTACACATATATATACACACACAGACACATACATATATACCCATGCATACAATTCACACTGTCTGCCACTATTCATTCCCATCGCCACCTCGCCACACATGGAATACCATCCCCCTCCCCCCTCATGTGTGCGAGGTAGCACTAGGAAAAGACAACAAAGGCCCCATTCGTTCACACTCAGTCTCCAGCTGTCACGCAATAATGCCCGAAACCACAGCTCCCTTTTCACATCCAGGCCCCACACAACTTTCTATGGTTTACCCCAGACGCTTCACATGCCCTGATTCAATCCACTGACAGCACGTCAACCCCGGTATACCACATCGCTCCAATTCACTCTATTCCTTGCCCGCCTTTCACCCTCCTGCATGTTCAGGCCCCGATCACAAAAATCTTTTTCACTCCATCTTTCCACCTCCAATTTGGTCTCCCACTTCTCCTCGTTCCCTCCACCTCCTACACATATATCCTCTTGGTCAATCTTTCCTCACTCATTCTCTCCATGTGCCCAAACCATTTTAAAACACCCTCTTCTGCTCTCTCAACCACGCTCTTTTTATTTCCACACATCTCTCTTACCCTTACATTACTTACTCGATCAAACCACCTCACACCACACATTGTCCTCAAACATTTCATTTCCAGCACATCCACCCTCCAGCGCACAACTCTATCCATAGCCCACGCCTCGCAACCATACAACATTGTTGGAACCACTATTCCTTCAAACATACCCATTTTTGCTTTCCGAGATAATGTTCTCGACTTCCACACATTCTTCAAGGCTCCCAGGATTTTCGCCCCCTCCCCCACCCTATGATTCACTTCCGCTTCCATGGTTCCATCCGCTGCCAGATCCACTCCCAGATATCTAAAACACTTTACTTCCTCCAGTTTTTCTCCATTCAAACTTACCTCCCAATTGACTTGACCCTCAACCCTACTGTACCTAATAACCTTGCTCTTATTCACATTTACTCTTAACTTTCTTCTTTCACACACTTTACCAAACTTAGTCACCAGCTTCTGCAGTTTCTCAAATGAATCAGCCACCAATGCTGTATCATCAGCGAACAACAACTGACTCACTTCCCAAGCTCTCTCATTCACAACAGACTTCATACTTGCCCCTCTTTCCAAAACTCTTGCATTCACCTCCCTAACAACCCCATCCATAAACAAATTAAACAACCATGGAGACATCACACACCCCTGCCGCAAACCTACATTCACTGAGAACCAATCACTTTCCTCTCTTCCTACACGTACACATGCCTTACATCCTCGATAAAAACTTTTCACTGCTTCTAACAACTTGCCTCCCACACCATATATTCTTAATACCTTCCACAGAGCATCTCTATCAACTCTATCATATGCCTTCTCCAGATCCATAAATGCTACATACAAATCCATTTGCTTTTCTAAGTATTTCTCACATACATTCTTCAAAGGAAACACCTGATCCACACATCCTCTATCACTTCTGAAACCACACTGCTCTTCCCCTATCTGATGCTCTGTACATGCCATCACCCTCTCAATCAATACCCTCCCATATGATTTACCAGGAATACTCAACAAACTTATACCTCTGTAATTTGAGCACTCACTCTTATCCTCTTTGCCTTTGTACAATGGCACTATGGACACATTCCGCCAATCCTCAGGCACCGCACAATGAGTCATACATACATTAAATAACCTTACCAACCAGTCAACAATACAGTCACCCCCTTTTATAATAAATTCCACTACAATACCATCCAAACCTGCTGCCTTGCCGGCTTTCATCTTCCGTAAAGCTTTTACTACCTCTTCTCTGTTTACCAAATCATTTTCCCTAACCCTCTCACTTTGCACACCACCTCGACCAAAACACCCTATATCTGCCACTCTATCATCAAACACATTCAACAAACCTTCAAAATACTCACTCCATCTCCTTCTCACATCACCACTACTTGTTATCACCTCCCCATTTGCGCCCTTCGCTGAAGTTCCCATTTGCTCCCTTGTCTTATGCACTTTATTTACCTCCTTCCAAAACATCTTTTTATTCTCCCTAAAATTTAATGATACTCTCTCACCCCAACTCTCATTTGCCCTCTTTTTCACCTCTTGCACCTTTCTCTTGACCTCCTGTCTCTTTCTTTTATACATCTCCCACTCAATTGCATTTTTTCCCTGCAAAAATCGTCCAAATGCCTCTCTCTTCTCTTTCACCAATAATCTTACTTCTTCATCCCACCACTCACTACCCTTTCTAATCAACCCACCTCCCACTCTTTTCATGCCACAAGCATCTTTTGCGCAATCTATCACTGATTCCCTAAATACATCCCCTTACTTTCATTGTTCTCACCTTTTTCCATTTTGTACTTAGTCTCTCCTGGTACTTCCTCACACAAGTCTCCTTCCCAAGCTCACTTACTCTCACCACCCTCTTCACCCCAAAATTCACTCTTCTTTTCTGAAAACCCATACAAATCTTCACCTTAGCCTCCACATGATAATGATCAGACATCCCTCCAGTTGCACCTCTCAGCACATTAACATCCAAAAGTCTCTCTTTCGCGCGCCTGTCAATTAACACGTAATCCAATTACGCTCTCTGGCCATCTCTCCTACTTACATACGTATACTTATGTATATCTCGCTTTTTAAACCAGGTATTCCCAATCACCAGTCCTTTTTCAGCACATAAATCTACAAGCTATTCACCATTTCCATTTACAACACTGAACACCCCATGTATACCAATTATTCCCTCAACTGCCACATTACTCACCTTTGCATTCAAATCACCCATCACTATAACCAAGTCTCGTGCATCAAAACCACTAACACACTCATTCAGCTGCTCCCAAAACACTTGCCTCTCATGATCTTTCTTCTCATACACAGCCATATAAATATATACACATGTACATATTCATTCTCACTTGCCTTCATCCATTCTCAGTGCCACCCTGCCCCACATGAAATGGCATCACCACCCCTGGCATCAGCGAGGTAGCAACAGGAGAACAGACAGAAAAGGTCACATTTGTTCACATTCAACCTCTAGTTGTCATGTGTAATGCACTGAAACCACAACTCCCTATCCACATCTAGACCCAACATACCTTTTCATGGTTTACCCAAGACGTTTCACAAGCCCTGTTTGATTCCAATGGCAGTACGTCAACCCCGGTATGCCACATTGTTCTAATTCACTCTATTCCTTGCAGAGAGAGAGAAAGAGAGAGACTAATACTGTAATACCACTCAAAATTGAAAAACTGCTGACTTCCAAAGAATCTATTGTGTCTACACTTCAGCATACTTAGTTACAATTATGATCTAAAATTCAATCACTAACCTCAACATCTGGATTCAAGTAGTTCTTAACCTCCCGAAGAATAAATTGGATGTCATCTTCAGTGGGTGAAGGATTGTGGGAAACAATGCAGGGTGTATCAGTAGTTCCTGCAATTGTGCGTCCTTCCCAAGGCAAAAAGAAAATAACCCTTCCATCTGATGTATTGGGGTCTAAAAGACCCATTTGTTCTGGTGAATAATAGTCAGGGAGAGTTATGTGTACACCCATGCTTGGAGCACATATTTCCTTTGTAGAATGGTTGTCCATTTTACGAATTGTATCCGTAAATGGCCCAGTGGCATTGATTATGCACTTCGCTCGAACAGTTATCTCCTGTCCGCTTATTTCATCTCTGACTCTTGCACCACAAAGGCGTTCTTGACCATTTTCATCTTGTTCTCTTAGAAGAGATAATACTCGTGTGTGATTGGCAATTGTAGCACCAAGCCTTGTTGCTGTAAGAGCTATGGAAAGGTTCATTCTTGCATCATTGTGCTGGCCATCGTAATAAACAATTGCTCCAACTAATCTGTCTTTCTTTAACATGGGAAACAACTCTAAAGCACGCTCTTTACTGATAGCATAAGAACTCTTTATGCATTTACTGCCTGCAACTAGATCATACATCTTAATACCCACCCAATAATATGGGAGTTGCCACCACTTATAAACAGGTAACATGATTGGCAGAGGGTATGATAAGTGTGGTGCAATATCCAGTAAATTAGCCCTCTCATGAAGAGCTTCTTTCACCATCCTGTACTGCTCCAAGTCCAAACCCATAATAGCTTTTTGCAGGTAACGAACTCCGCCGTGAATGAGCTTGGTCGACCTGAGGAGCAGTGATAACAAGAATTAATGCCAACTGCAATACACATGCAGACAGCATACATAAATCTAAGAAGTATGAAAGTAGAGAATTTTTATTATTATTATTATTATTATTATTATTATTATTATTATTATTATTATTATTATTATTACTATTATCATTATTATTATATATCCCTGGGGATAGGGGAGAAAGAATACTTTCCACGTATTCCCTGCGTGTCGTAGAAGGCGACTAAAAGGGGAGGGAGCGGGTGGCTGGAAATCCTCCCCTCTCTTGTTTTTTTTTTTAATTTTCCAAAAGAAGGAACAGAGAAGGGGGTCAGGTGAGGATATTCCCTCTAAGGCCCAGTTCTCTGTTCTTAACGCTACCCTCGCTAACACGGGAAATGGCAAATAGTATATAAAAAAAAAAATGAAAGCCGGCAAGGCAGCAGGTTTGGATGGTATTGCAGTGGAATTTATTAAAAAAGGGGGTGACTGTATTGTTGACTGGTTGGTAAGGTTATTTAATGTATGTATGACTCATGGTGAGGTGCCTGAGGATTGGCGGAATGCGTGCATAGTGCCATTGTACAAAGGCAAAGAGGATAAGAGTGAGTGCTCAAATTACAGAGGTATAAGTTTGTTGAGTATTCCTGGTAAATTATATGGGAGGGTATTGATTGAGAGGGTGAAGGCATGTACAGAGCATCAGATTGGGGAAGAGCAGTGTGGTTTCAGAAGTGGTAGAGGATGTGTGGATCAGGTGTTTGCTTTGAAGAATGTATGTGAGAAATACTTAGAAAAGCAAATGGATTTGTATGTAGCATTTATGGATCTGGAGAAGGCATATGATAGAGTTGATAGAGATGCTCTGTGGAAGGTATTAAGAATATATGGTGTGGGAGGAAAGTTGTTAGAAGCAGTGAAAAGTTTTTATCGAGGATGTAAGGCATGTGTACGTGTAGGAAGAGAGGAAAGTGATTGGTTCTCAGTGAATGTAGGTTTGCGGCAGGGGTGTGTGATGTCTCCATGGTTGTTTAATTTGTTTATGGATGGGGTTGTTAGGGAGGTAAATGCAAGAGTTTTGGAAAGAGGGGCAAGTATGAAGTCTGTTGGGGATGAGAGAGCTTGGGAAGTGAGTCAGTTGTTGTTCGCTGATGATACAGCGCTGGTGGCTGATTCATGTGAGAAACTGCAGAAGCTGGTGACTGAGTTTGGTAAAGTGTGTGGAAGAAGAAAGTTAAGAGTAAATGTGAATAAGAGCAAGGTTATTAGGTACAGTAGGGTTGAGGGTCAAGTCAATTGGGAGGTGAGTTTGAATGGAGAAAAACTGGAGGAAGTGAAGTGTTTTAGATATCTGGGAGTGTATCTGGCAGCGGATGGAACCATGGAAGCGGAAGTGGATCATAGGGTGGGGGAGGGGGCGAAAATTCTGGGGGCCTTGAAGAATGTGTGGAAGTCGAGAACATTATCTCGGAAAGCAAAAATGGGTATGTTTGAAGGAGTAGTGGTTCCAACAATGTTGTATGGTTGCGAGGCGTGGGCTATGGATAGAGTTGTGCGCAGGAGGATGGATGTGCTGGAAATGAGATGTTTGAGGACAATGTGTGGTGTGAGGTGGTTTGATCGAGTGAGTAACGTAAGGGTAAGAGAGATGTGTGGAAATAAAAAGAGCGTGGTTGAGAGAGCAGAAGAGGGTGTTTTGAAGTGGTTTGGGCACATGGAGAGGATGAGTGAGGAAAGATTGACCAAGAGGATATATGTGTCGGAGGTGGAGGGAACAAGGAGAAGAGGGAGACCAAATTGGAGGTGGAAAGATGGAGTGAAATTTATTTATTTATTTTGCTTTGTCGCTGTCTCCCGCATTTGCGAGGTAGCGCAAAGAAACAGACGAAAGAAATGGCCCAACCCACCCCCATCACAATGTATACATACACCGTCCCACACACGCAAATATACATACCTATACATCTCAATGTACACATATATATACACACACAGACACATACATATATACCCATGCATACAATTCACACTGTCTGCCTATTCATTCCCATCGCCACCTCGCACACATGGAATACCACCCCCTCCCCCCTCATGTGTGCGAGGTAGCACTAGGAAAAGACAACAAAGGCCCCATTCGTTCACACTCAGTCTCCAGCTGTCACGCAATAATGCCCGAAACCACAGCTCCCTTTTCCACATCCAGGCCCCACAAACTTTCTATGGTTTACCCCAGACGCTTCACATGCCCTGATTCAATCCACTGACAGCACTCAACCCCGGTATACCACATCGCTCCAATTCACTCTATTCCTTGCCCGCCTTTCACCCTCCTGCATGTTCAGGCCCCGATCACAAAAATCTTTTTCACTCCATCTTTCCACCTCCAATTTGGTCTCCCACTTCTCCTCGTTCCCTCCACCTCCTACACATATATCCTCTTGGTCAATCTTTCCTCACTCATTCTCTCCATGTGCCCAAACCATTTTAAAACACCCTCTTCTGCTCTCTCAACCACGCTCTTTTTATTTCCACACATCTCTCTTACCCTTACATTACTTACTCGATCAAACCACCTCACACCACACATTGTCCTCAAACATTTCATTTCCAGCACATCCACCCTCCAGCGCACAACTCTATCCATAGCCCACGCCTCGCAACCATACAACATTGTTGGAACCACTATTCCTTCAAACATACCCATTTTTGCTTTCCGAGATAATGTTCTCGACTTCCACACATTCTTCAAGGCTCCCAGGATTTTCGCCCCCTCCCCCACCCTATGATTCACTTCCGCTTCCATGGTTCCATCCGCTGCCAGATCCACTCCCAGATATCTAAAACACTTTACTTCCTCCAGTTTTTCTCCATTCAAACTTACCTCCCAATTGACTTGACCCTCAACCCTACTGTACCTAATAACCTTGCTCTTATTCACATTTACTCTTAACTTTCTTCTTTCACACACTTTACCAAACTTAGTCACCAGCTTCTGCAGTTTCTCAAATGAATCAGCCACCAATGCTGTATCATCAGCGAACAACAACTGACTCACTTCCCAAGCTCTCTCATTCACAACAGACTTCATACTTGCCCCTCTTTCCAAAACTCTTGCATTCACCTCCCTAACAACCCCATCCATAAACAAATTAAACAACCATGGAGACATCACACACCCCTGCCGCAAACCTACATTCACTGAGAACCAATCACTTTCCTCTCTTCCTACACGTACACATGCCTTACATCCTCGATAAAAACTTTTCACTGCTTCTAACAACTTGCCTCCCACACCATATATTCTTAATACCTTCCACAGAGCATCTCTATCAACTCTATCATATGCCTTCTCCAGATCCATAAATGCTACATACAAATCCATTTGCTTTTCTAAGTATTTCTCACATACATTCTTCAAAGGAAACACCTGATCCACACATCCTCTATCACTTCTGAAACCACACTGCTCTTCCCCTATCTGATGCTCTGTACATGCCATCACCCTCTCAATCAATACCCTCCCATATGATTTACCAGGAATACTCAACAAACTTATACCTCTGTAATTTGAGCACTCACTCTTATCCTCTTTGCCTTTGTACAATGGCACTATGGACACATTCCGCCAATCCTCAGGCACCGCACAATGAGTCATACATACATTAAATAACCTTACCAACCAGTCAACAATACAGTCACCCCCTTTTATAATAAATTCCACTACAATACCATCCAAACCTGCTGCCTTGCCGGCTTTCATCTTCCGTAAAGCTTTTACTACCTCTTCTCTGTTTACCAAATCATTTTCCCTAACCCTCTCACTTTGCACACCACCTCGACCAAAACACCCTATATCTGCCACTCTATCATCAAACACATTCAACAAACCTTCAAAATACTCACTCCATCTCCTTCTCACATCACCACTACTTGTTATCACCTCCCCATTTGCGCCCTTCGCTGAAGTTCCCATTTGCTCCCTTGTCTTATGCACTTTATTTACCTCCTTCCAAAACATCTTTTTATTCTCCCTAAAATTTAATGATACTCTCTCACCCCAACTCTCATTTGCCCTCTTTTTCACCTCTTGCACCTTTCTCTTGACCTCCTGTCTCTTTCTTTTATACATCTCCCACTCAATTGCATTTTTTCCCTGCAAAAATCGTCCAAATGCCTCTCTCTTCTCTTTCACCAATAATCTTACTTCTTCATCCCACCACTCACTACCCTTTCTAATCAACCCACCTCCCACTCTTTTCATGCCACAAGCATCTTTTGCGCAATCTATCACTGATTCCCTAAATACATCCCCTTACTTTCATTGTTCTCACCTTTTTCCATTTTGTACTTAGTCTCTCCTGGTACTTCCTCACACAAGTCTCCTTCCCAAGCTCACTTACTCTCACCACCCTCTTCACCCCAAAATTCACTCTTCTTTTCTGAAAACCCATACAAATCTTCACCTTAGCCTCCACATGATAATGATCAGACATCCCTCCAGTTGCACCTCTCAGCACATTAACATCCAAAAGTCTCTCTTTCGCGCGCCTGTCAATTAACACGTAATCCAATTACGCTCTCTGGCCATCTCTCCTACTTACATACGTATACTTATGTATATCTCGCTTTTTAAACCAGGTATTCCCAATCACCAGTCCTTTTTCAGCACATAAATCTACAAGCTATTCACCATTTCCATTTACAACACTGAACACCCCATGTATACCAATTATTCCCTCAACTGCCACATTACTCACCTTTGCATTCAAATCACCCATCACTATAACCAAGTCTCGTGCATCAAAACCACTAACACACTCATTCAGCTGCTCCCAAAACACTTGCCTCTCATGATCTTTCTTCTCATACACAGCCATATAAATATATACACATGTACATATTCATTCTCACTTGCCTTCATCCATTCTCAGTGCCACCCTGCCCCACATGAAATGGCATCACCACCCCTGGCATCAGCGAGGTAGCAACAGGAGAACAGACAGAAAAGGTCACATTTGTTCACATTCAACCTCTAGTTGTCATGTGTAATGCACTGAAACCACAACTCCCTATCCACATCTAGACCCAACATACCTTTTCATGGTTTACCCAAGACGTTTCACAAGCCCTGTTTGATTCCAATGGCAGTACGTCAACCCCGGTATGCCACATTGTTCTAATTCACTCTATTCCTTGCAGAGAGAGAGAAAGAGAGAGACTAATACTGTAATACCACTCAAAATTGAAAAACTGCTGACTTCCAAAGAATCTATTGTGTCTACACTTCAGCATACTTAGTTACAATTATGATCTAAAATTCAATCACTAACCTCAACATCTGGATTCAAGTAGTTCTTAACCTCCCGAAGAATAAATTGGATGTCATCTTCAGTGGGTGAAGGATTGTGGGAAACAATGCAGGGTGTATCAGTAGTTCCTGCAATTGTGCGTCCTTCCCAAGGCAAAAAGAAAATAACCCTTCCATCTGATGTATTGGGGTCTAAAAGACCCATTTGTTCTGGTGAATAATAGTCAGGGAGAGTTATGTGTACACCCATGCTTGGAGCACATATTTCCTTTGTAGAATGGTTGTCCATTTTACGAATTGTATCCGTAAATGGCCCAGTGGCATTGATTATGCACTTCGCTCGAACAGTTATCTCCTGTCCGCTTATTTCATCTCTGACTCTTGCACCACAAAGGCGTTCTTGACCATTTTCATCTTGTTCTCTTAGAAGAGATAATACTCGTGTGTGATTGGCAATTGTAGCACCAAGCCTTGTTGCTGTAAGAGCTATGGAAAGGTTCATTCTTGCATCATTGTGCTGGCCATCGTAATAAACAATTGCTCCAACTAATCTGTCTTTCTTTAACATGGGAAACAACTCTAAAGCACGCTCTTTACTGATAGCATAAGAACTCTTTATGCATTTACTGCCTGCAACTAGATCATACATCTTAATACCCACCCAATAATATGGGAGTTGCCACCACTTATAAACAGGTAACATGATTGGCAGAGGGTATGATAAGTGTGGTGCAATATCCAGTAAATTAGCCCTCTCATGAAGAGCTTCTTTCACCATCCTGTACTGCTCCAAGTCCAAACCCATAATAGCTTTTTGCAGGTAACGAACTCCGCCGTGAATGAGCTTGGTCGACCTGAGGAGCAGTGATAACAAGAATTAATGCCAACTGCAATACACATGCAGACAGCATACATAAATCTAAGAAGTATGAAAGTAGAGAATTTTTATTATTATTATTATTATTATTATTATTATTATTATTATTATTATTATTATTATTATTACTATTATCATTATTATTATATATCCCTGGGGATAGGGGAGAAAGAATACTTTCCACGTATTCCCTGCGTGTCGTAGAAGGCGACTAAAAGGGGAGGGAGCGGGTGGCTGGAAATCCTCCCCTCTCTTGTTTTTTTTTTTAATTTTCCAAAAGAAGGAACAGAGAAGGGGGTCAGGTGAGGATATTCCCTCTAAGGCCCAGTTCTCTGTTCTTAACGCTACCTCGCTAACACGGGAAATGGCAAATAGTATATAAAAAAAAAAATGAAAGCCGGCAAGGCAGCAGGTTTGGATGGTATTGCAGTGGAATTTATTAAAAAAGGGGGTGACTGTATTGTTGACTGGTTGGTAAGGTTATTTAATGTATGTATGACTCATGGTGAGGTGCCTGAGGATTGGCGGAATGCGTGCATAGTGCCATTGTACAAAGGCAAAGAGGATAAGAGTGAGTGCTCAAATTACAGAGGTATAAGTTTGTTGAGTATTCCTGGTAAATTATATGGGAGGGTATTGATTGAGAGGGTGAAGGCATGTACAGAGCATCAGATTGGGGAAGAGCAGTGTGGTTTCAGAAGTGGTAGAGGATGTGTGGATCAGGTGTTTGCTTTGAAGAATGTATGTGAGAAATACTTAGAAAAGCAAATGGATTTGTATGTAGCATTTATGGATCTGGAGAAGGCATATGATAGAGTTGATAGAGATGCTCTGTGGAAGGTATTAAGAATATATGGTGTGGGAGGCAAGTTGTTAGAAGCAGTGAAAAGTTTTTATCGAGGATGTAAGGCATGTGTACGTGTAGGAAGAGAGGAAAGTGATTGGTTCTCAGTGAATGTAGGTTTGCGGCAGGGGTGTGTGATGTCTCCATGGTTGTTTAATTTGTTTATGGATGGGGTTGTTAGGGAGGTAAATGCAAGAGTTTTGGAAAGAGGGGCAAGTATGAAGTCTGTTGGGGATGAGAGAGCTTGGGAAGTGAGTCAGTTGTTGTTCGCTGATGATACAGCGCTGGTGGCTGATTCATGTGAGAAACTGCAGAAGCTGGTGACTGAGTTTGGTAAAGTGTGTGGAAGAAGAAAGTTAAGAGTAAATGTGAATAAGAGCAAGGTTATTAGGTACAGTAGGGTTGAGGGTCAAGTCAATTGGGAGGTGAGTTTGAATGGAGAAAAACTGGAGGAAGTGAAGTGTTTTAGATATCTGGGAGTGTATCTGGCAGCGGATGGAACCATGGAAGCGGAAGTGGATCATAGGGTGGGGGAGGGGGCGAAAATTCTGGGGGCCTTGAAGAATGTGTGGAAGTCGAGAACATTATCTCGGAAAGCAAAAATGGGTATGTTTGAAGGAGTAGTGGTTCCAACAATGTTGTATGGTTGCGAGGCGTGGGCTATGGATAGAGTTGTGCGCAGGAGGATGGATGTGCTGGAAATGAGATGTTTGAGGACAATGTGTGGTGTGAGGTGGTTTGATCGAGTGAGTAACGTAAGGGTAAGAGAGATGTGTGGAAATAAAAAGAGCGTGGTTGAGAGAGCAGAAGAGGGTGTTTTGAAGTGGTTTGGGCACATGGAGAGGATGAGTGAGGAAAGATTGACCAAGAGGATATATGTGTCGGAGGTGGAGGGAACAAGGAGAAGAGGGAGACCAAATTGGAGGTGGAAAGATGGAGTGAAAAAGATTTTGTGTGATCGGGGCCTGAACATGCAGGAGGGTGAAAGGAAGGCAAGGAATAGAGTGAATTGGAGCGATGTGGTATACCGGGGTTGATGTGCTGTCAGTGGATTGAATCAAGGCATGTGAAGCGTCTGGGGTAAGCTATGGAAAGCTGTGTAGGTATGTATATTTGTGTGTGTGGACGTATGTATATACATGTGTATGGGGGGGGGTTGGGCCATTTCTTTCGTCTGTTTCCTTGCGCTACCTCGCAAACGCGGGAGACAGCGACAAAGTATAATAAAAAAAAAATAATTTATTTATTTATTTTGCTTTGTCGCTGTCTCCCGCGTCTGCGAGGTAGCTCAAGGAAACAGACGAAAGAAATGGCCCAACCCACCCACATGCACATGTATATACATACACGTCCACACACGCAAATATACATACCTATACATCTCAATGTACACATATATATACACACACAAACACATACATATATACCCATGCACACAATTCACACTGTCTGCCTTTATTCATTCCCATCGCCACCTCGGCACACATGGAATAACCACCCCCTCCCCCCAAATGTGTGAGAGGTAGAGATAGGAAAAGACAACAAAGGCCACTTTCGTTCACATTCAGTCTCTAGCTGTCATGTAATAATGGGCCGAAACCACAGCTCCCTTTCCACATCCAGGCCCCACATAACTTTCCATGGTTTACCCCAGATGCTTCACATGCCCTGGTTCAATCCACTGACAGCACATCGACCCCGGTATACCACATCATTCTAATTCACTCTATTCCTTGCACGCCTTTCACTCTCCTGCATGTTCAGGCCCAGATCACTCAAAATCTTTTTCACTCCAACTTTCCACCTCCAATTTGGACTCCTACTTCACCTCGTTCCCTCCACCTCTGACACATAAATCCTCTTGGTCAATCTTTCCTCACTCATTCTCCCCATGTGACCAACACATTTCAAAACACCCTCTTCTGCTCTCTCAACCACACCCTTTTTATTACCACATATCTCTCTTACCCTATTATTACTTACTCGATCAAACCACCTCACACCACATATTGTCCTCAAACATCTCATTTCCAGCACATCCACCCTCCTCTACACAACTCTATCTATAGCCCATGCCTCACAACCATATAACATTGTTGGAACCACTATTCCTTCAAACATACCCATTTTTGCTTTCCGAGATAATGTTCTCGACGTCCACACATTCTTCAACACTCCCAGAACTTTCGCCCCCTCCCCTACCCTATGATTCACTTACGCTTCTATGGTTCCATCCACTGCCAGATCCAATCCTAGATATCTAAAACACTTCACTTCCTCCAGTTTTTCTCCATTCAAACTTACCTCCCAATTGACTTGTCCCTCAACCCTACTGTACCTAATAACCTTGCTCTTATTCACATTTACTCTCAGCTTTCTTCTCTCACACACTTTACCAAAGTCAGTCACCAGCTTCTGCAGTTTCTCACATGAATCAGCCACCAGCGCTGTAACATCAGCAAACAACAACTGACTCACTTACCAAGCTCTCTCATCCACAACAGACTGCATACTTGCCCCTCTTTCCAAAACTCTTGCATTCACCTGCCTAACAACCCCATCCATAAACAAATTAAACAACCATGAAGACATCACACACCCCTGCCACAAACCTACATTCACTGAGAACCAATCCCTTTCCTCTCTTCCTACACGTACACATGCCTTACATCCTTGATAAAAACTTTTCACTGCTTCTAACAACTTGCCTCCCACACCATATATTCTTAATACCTTCCACAGAGCATCTCTATCAACTCCATCATATGCCTTCTCCAGATCTATAAATGCTACATACAAATCCATTTGCTTTTCTAAGTATTTCTCACATACATTCTTCAAAGCAAACACCTGATCCACACATCCTCTACCACTTCTGAAACCACACTGCTCTTCCCCAATCTGATGCTCTGTACATGCCTTCACCCTCTCAGTCAATACCCTCCCATATAATTTACCAGGAATACTCAACAAACTTATACCTCTGTAATTTGAGCACTCACTCTTATCCCCTTTGCCTTTGTACAATGGCACTATCCAAGCATTCTGCCAATCCTCAGGCACCTCACCAAGTCATACATATATTAAACAACCTTACCAACCAGTCAACAATACAGTCACCCCCTTTTTAAATGAATTACACTGCAATGCCGGCTTTCATCTTCCGCAAAGCTTCTACTACCTCTTCTCAGTTTACCAAATCATTTTCCCTAACCCTCTCACTTTACACACCATCTCGACCAAAACACCCTATATCTGCCACTCTATCATCAAACACATTCAACAACCCTTCAAAATACTCACTCAATCTCCTCACATCACCACTACTTGCTATCACCTCCCCATTTGCCCCCTTCACTGAAATTCCCATTTGTTTCCTTGTCTTATGCACTTTATTTACCTCCTTCAAAAACATCTTATTCTCCCTAACATTTAATGATACTCTCACACCCCATCTCTAATTTGCCCTCTTTTTCACCTCTTGCACCTTTCTCTTGACCTCCTGCCTCTTTCTTTTATACATCTCCCACTCATTTGCATTATTTCCCTGCAAAAATCGTCCAAATGCCTCTCTCTTCTTTTTTACTAATAATCTTACTTCTTCATCCCACCACTCACTACCTTTTCTAATCTGCCCACCTCCCACACTTCTCATGCCACAAGCATCTTTTGCGCAAGTCATCACTGCTTCCCTAAATACATCCCATTCCTCCCCCACTCCCCTTATGTCCTTTGTTCTCACCTTTTTCCATTCTGTACTCAGTCTCTCCTGGTACTTCCTCACACAAGTCTCCTTCCCAAGCTCACTTACTCTCACCACTCTTTTCACCCCCAACATTCTTCCTTTCTGAAAACCTCTAATCTTCACCTTTGCCTCCACATGATAATGATCAGACATCCCTCCAGTTGCACCTCTCAGCACATTAACATCCAAAAGTCTCTCTTTCACGCGCCTATCAATTAACACGTAATCCAACAACGCTCTCTGGCCATCTCTCCTACTTACATACGTATACTTATGTATATCTCTCTTTTTAAACCAGGTATTCCCAATCATCAGTCCTTTTTCAGCAAACATCTACAAGCTCTTCACCATTTCCATTTACAACACTGAACACCCCATGTACACCAATTATTCCCTCAACTGCCACATTACTCACCTTTGCATTCAAAAATCACCCATCACTATAACCTGGTCTCATGCATCAAAACTACTAACACACTCACTCAGCTGCTTCCAGAACACTTGCCTCTCATGATCTTTCTTCTCATGCCCAAGTGCATATGCACCAATAATCACCCATCTCTCTCCATCCACTTTCAGTTTTACCCATATCAATCTAGTTTACTTTCTTACACTCTATCACATACTCCCACCATTCCTGTTTCAGGAGTAGTGCTACTCCTTCCCTTGCTCTTGTCCTCTCACTAACCCCTGACTTTACTCCCAAGACATTCCCAAACCACTCTTCCCCTTTACCCTTGAGCTTCGTTTCACTCAGAGCCAAAACATCCAGGTTCCTTTCCTCAAACATACTATCTATCTCTCCTTTTTTCTCATCTTGGTTACATCCACACACATTTAGACACTCCAATCTGAGACTTCGAGGAGGATGAGCACTCCCCGCGTGACTCCTTCTCCTGTTTCCCCTTTTAGAAAGTTAAAATACAAGGAGGGGAGGGTTTCCAACCCTGCCGCTCCTGTCCCCTTTAGTTGCCTTTTACAACACGTGAGGAATGTGTGGGAAGTATTCTTTCTCCCCTATCCCCAGGGAAAATGAAGAGAATGTTCATGTGTAAAACTCCCTCCCTTTACAGCAAAAATAGGTAATACTCATCAATGCTAGACATTATCTTGACATACACAAGCAGGAATATTGAGAATATCATATACAATCATTAACTAGCTTCAAATGCAGAGAAAATATTAATGAAAAAAGAAAGAATAGTTTGCTAAAAGAACAAAAAGCAAAGGAGCTTTGCAATGTGTAGTGGCAAAGAAACCCAACCATCCAGCCAGCAAGCACTTGCAAAGTATAAAAGAGCATGGGAAAAGTTCTGAAGCATTTCACAAGCAAAATCAAAGGGTTGGAACACAAGCACAACCATGAAAGATAGAAAGAACTGGAACTCTTTTGCCTAAAAAGGAGAAGATAAAGATATATGATAATCCACACATGGAAACTAATTGAAACAGAGAAGGGAAAATGTTGAGCCTGAGTCTCACAACATGGAAGATACAGAGTTAATCAGTCTGTTAGAAGACCACTGAATGCACCAAAAATATATGAATGTCTTGAAAGGAAGGTTGAATGATTATTAAATATAAAGTACTGCCAGATGAAATAAGAAGCACACAAGGAACAACAACAGAAACATTCAAATAAAACTTCACAAGAGTCTGAAATCAAACCCAGATGAACCCAGAATAGACAGCAGAGAGGAACAATCTTATTCATCAAGCAAGAGGTTTAGAGTACTACCCACTAGCCTTGCCATCAGGGAAAAATCTCATTTTTGGAAAGTAGTTAGCTAGATACTCTGTCTCTCTTTCGTAGACAGAGCACGAATAAGTAAATCTGTGGATAATGAAGATAAAGAAAAATGTCCAACCAGTATCTATTTTCTATTAGATTATCTACTTTATTCCATTCTTTCTTTAGAGTAGAAGTTCCCTATTGTATTTACATGTTTTACTTCATCCTGTAAGCCAGTATCCATTTCAGTGCCAGTACACACACTTCAAAAATATGTTAAGAGATATTTGTTTTCACGACCTCATTGTCTTTAACAAGGGCTTTGTCATTTGTAAAAAATCAGAATCATACCACTCATTACTTGGCTGGATAATGACATCTAAGGATGTTCTCTGAATTCTAGTTTCTCATCTATTATGACACCGAAATCACTTACAATTATTTCACTTTTTGTCACTCTCTCTGTCAGGTCTTTCTCTGTCAGGTCTTTATATAGTAACACCAATGAATTCTTAATTGTTCAATGACCTCTTTGCACAAAGTTATTATCATCAAATTCTTTCCAGTTCACTTCGGCCCATCTGTACATTATGTTTACATCTTTTTGCATCTCATTCTGATCAGTTTTAGACCCATTCAATTTGTTCACTCTAGAGTAATCAGCAAATCTCCTTACTATGCTTTCCTTTACTTCACTCTTAATATCTGATATCATCATTATAGAGCATACAGAGGCTAATATCATTCCTTGCTATTACTTTGAATTTCTGTTGGTTAGACACTTCAATCCATCATCATGTATTACCCTTATGTTTCGTTTACCTAACTTCCCTTGCAAAATTTTTCTTAACTTTGTTAAATGCTTTTGCAAAGCAAAGAAAAACAGTGTCCATTCCTTTCCTTTCCATTGAAGTATCATGTATGTTGTTGTAATCAGCTAACAATTAGGTATGTGTAGATTTTCCATATTGGCCATCATCTATGTAGCTGTTCTTAATTAGTTTTTTTAACATGTCCACTTTTAACTAAGATTCACTTGACTGGTATCCCACCCTCTCAAAACCAAATATAATAATGCTACGCACCACAAAATTGTGGATTCACAACGATCACTGGCTGCCTGTAAACCACAAACACTTAAAACCTTCACAGTGAAACAAAGGTCCAGCCAATAAAGTCTCACCTCAACAAGCTCAGTAATTAATTCTATGCAGTGTTCCTAGTTATTCTGGATTATCAAAACTAGCCAATCCGGTAAAGGATATGTTTTTCCTAAACCAGGAATGATTAAATCTAACAAGTGTACCACCTGTGCTTATATAATAGTATAACATTTCCTGCATGTCGCTGTCCATTGGAATTTCAGATTTCTTTCCATTGAAACTGACGTAATAACAAAGCTTTACATGGGCAGCAGGGTTGATTTTGAGATGCTGTTTTATCATCATTTTCACTTTAGTCAGTTATGCTGATGGTAAAAATGACTTAAAGCGGGGTTCTCTCTCATCATTATCTAGAGTTATAATCTTTAATCATATTTTAAGATACCTGAGCTTCTGGCTTTTCTGGTTACTGTAGATTGTAGGATTTTTTTTTCTTTTTGCACACTTTGGGGAAACTACAAAGATCAACTGCATACCAAAAGGGTTAGATAGCAGTGGTCCATAAAGATTCAAATGCTTAAGCATAATGCTAAGCTTTAATTGTCTATGAGGTGCTAAGTTGAAATGGCTCCTAATATTCTTATTACTTTCAAATGCTGTTAATTTTCATATCTATTAGAGAAACCCCTTTAGCACTGCCATATCCTGAAAGGGTTACATGGACCATCCACCAACATTCTTTCAAACTTTGAGGTGTCCTTCCACGCTATTACACATCCCTCTGGAAAGTTGGTTAGATTTTATCTCTATATTAATTTTCACTTCTAGTTTGCCTAAATATAACCTACATATAAGTTTCATTTCTAGTTTGTTTTTACCTAATCCAGTCTTTAAACTCCATCTCTTTTCTAGTTACTACAATCCCATTAGCATTTGTATATATCAATTTCAGTCCTCCCCTTGCATAACTTAATATAACCTCTGTATTAATGGCAGGATTAGTATGCTCTCTGGCCTCTTTTCAATACTTACAATGTTTGATATATCTCTTTTGATAGAAACCCCAATGATTTTTATTTGATGATCACATTTCCTAGTCAGAACTACTTACCAACTTATGAACTATATCAATCCTTCTGTTGTTGCATTGATATAAAGGACTTATTAACAGACTCAATGTTCACTGTTCCCAGTAAAATAATCTAATCAGTTATCAAAATATCTCATACATCACATGCCAATATAAGAGCACTTGGTGATGAAAGTAAGACTTGGTAAAATAAAGATGCAGCAAAAGTGCAATGCAAAATCCAAAGTAGCAAGTCACACATATTTCAGTGTTTAGAGTAATATGTTGTAACCAGGAAACTACCAGCACAGCAGTTAAACTACACAAATTACTTTAACAGCATAATCATATGTGCAGTAAGTCAGGAGTAAAGAAAGACTACTACAGGTTGTAGAATTAGAAGTTAGATGCAAGATCATGAGATATGGGAATAAAATGGAAAATGCATGAAGGACAGAAGAGATTAGAAATACTGTGGAAGAGAAGAAAAATGCATATGGAAGATTGTTTGAAAGGAATATAACACTGGAAGTTCAGCAAAGTAGGAAGGAAGAATATAAGATGTGTAAGCAGAATGTTTGTTGATAGAGGAAAGCAAAGAAAGAGTAGATGAAGACTATGGAAGAAAGTTGAGTGAAAAGTTTAGAGAAAATAAGAAATTGTACGAGGAGGTGAAAAAGGAAAGCGGTGGATGTAAGAGGGGAAACATTAGTGTGAAAAGTAAGGAAAGGAGAACTGCTGAATCAAAAGAAGGAAGTGAAAGGAAGGTGGAAAGAGTATTTTGAAGAACTGATGAATGTGGAAGGTGAGGCACCTGTTGTTACATACATGGGTATGGGCAATGGAAAGAAGAGGATGCAAGTGCAGGGGCCTATAGCAAAATGGGAAATAAAAAGGGCAATAAAGAGGCTAAAGGTAGGACAGGCACCAGGAATGGATGGGATCATGGCTGAAATACTGATGATCATGTGAGAAGACCACCTGTGACATATGGAAACAGAGTCGAAGAGTACTGGAAGGAAAGAAATGGTGGAAGAATGCATGGATTGGTGTTTGCAAGGGAAGCATGAAAGGACAGAGATAAGTGTCAGAGGGATAGAGAGACATAAAAAAGAGCAAAGGCTGGCTGATGTAGGACATATGAAAGGATGTGATGGGTTGAAGAGTAAAAACTGAGGTACAGGTAATTCTCAATTAAAGCATATTTCATTTAAGCCATTTTTAGAACAATGCACAGTCCATTTACACTTATTTCTTACCAATGTGCTTAAGTTTGGAATAACATGATCATTACTAGGCTGGTAGCATAGTGGTAAGGCATTGCAAAAATCTCATGTATGCTTGGCATGGATGCAGGCTATAGTCATAAAGTGCTACAGGATTTTGTGTTGTGGTATACTGTATATTGCATGACTTGCCCCTTGTATATGCCACCAAAGCATCTTTTATATTCTCTTGGTACCAGTGGTGCTAAGAGGTGTAAGGCCATCACCAATGAGGTTAATATGGATATGCTCAAATGTTTTGAAAGGGAAACAAGAACTCAGGTCGTCCTCTCCATAAGGGTATCATGCTACTTGTAGTAACATGTTGGCAGTAAATGGTAGATTTGGAATAGTGTCCATGTAAACGAATTAGAATGGATGGGTCTTTCTTCATCTGTTTTCCGGTACAACCTCACTAACTCAAGATATGGCATTCCTCGCGTGTCGTAGAAGGCGACTAAAGGGGATGGGAGCCGGGGTTTAAAAACTCTCCCCTCCTTGTATCTTAACTATCTAAAAGGAGAAACAGAAGAAGTCAAGCAGGGAGTGCTCATCCTCCTCGATGGCTCAGATTGGGGTGTCTAAATGTGTGTGGATGTAACAAAGATGAGAAAAAAGTAGAGATAGGTAGTATGTTTGAGGAAAGGAAACTGGATGCTTTGAATCTAAGTGAAATGAAGCTAAAGGATAAAGGGGAAGAGTGGTTTGGGAATGTCTTGGGAGTAAAGTCAGGGGTTGGTGAGGGACAAGAGCAAAGGAAGGAGTAGCACTACTCCTGAAACAGGAGTTGTGGGAGTATGTGATAGAGTGTAAGAAAGTAAACTCTAGATTGATATGGGTAAAACTGAAAGTGGATGGAGAGAGATGGGTAATTATTGGTGCATATGCACTTGGGCATGAGAAGAAAGATCATGAAAGGCAAGTGTTTTTGGGAGCAGCAGAGTGAGTATGTTATCAGCTTTGATGCACAAGACTGAGCTATAGTGATGGGTGATTTGAATGCAAAGGTGAGTAATGTGGCAGTTGAGGGTATAATTGGTGTACATGGGGTGTTCAGTGTTGTAAATGGAAATGGTTAAGAGCTTGTAGATTTGCGTGCTGAAAAAGGACTGGTGATTGAGAATACCTGGCTTAAAAACAGAGATATACATAAGTATATGTATGTAAGTAGGAGAGATGGCCAAAGAGCACTATTGGATTACGTGTTAATTGATATGTGCGTGAAAGAGAGACTTTTGGATGTTAATGTGCTGAGAGGGGCAACTGGAGGGATATCTGATCATTATCTTGTGGAGGTGAAGGTGAAGATTTGTAGAGGTTTTCAGAAAAGAAGACAGAATGTTGGGGTGAAGAGAGTGGTTAGAGTACGTCAGCTTGGAAAGGAAACTTGTGTTAGGAAGTACAAGGAGAGATTGAGTGCAGAATGGAAAAAGGTGAGAACAAATGACATAAAGGAAGTGGGGGAGGAATGGAATATATTTAGGGAAGCAGTGATGGCTTACACAAAAGATGCTTGTGGCGTGAGAAAAGTGGGAGGTGAGCAGATTAGAAAGGGTAGTGAGTGGTGGGATGAAGAAGTAAGATTGTTAGTGAAAGAGAAGAAAGAGGCGTTTGGACGATTTTTGCAGGGAAGTAGTGTGAATGACTGGGATATGTATAAAAGAAAGAGGCAGGAGGTCAAGAGAAAGGTGCAAGAAGTGAAAAAAAGGGCAAATGAGAGTTGATGTGAGAGAGTATCATTCAATCTTTGGGAAAATAAAAAGGTGTTAGGAAGGAGATAATAAAGGTGCATAAGACAAGAGAACAAATGGGAACATCAGTGAAGGGGGCTAATGGGGAGGTAATAACAAGAAGTGGTGAGGTGAGAAGGAGATGGAAAGAGTATTTTGAAGGTTTGTTAAATATGTTTGATGATAGAGTGGAAGATATAGGTTGTTTTGGTTGAGGAGGTGTGCGAAGTGAGAGGGTCAGGGAGAATGATATGGTAAACAGAGAGGAGGTAGTGAAAGCACTGCAGAAGATGAAAGCCAGCAAGGTGGTGGAATTTAATGGTATTGCAGTAGAATTTATCAAAAAAGGGGGTGACTGTGCTGTTGACTTGTTGGGAAGGATATTCAATGTATGTATGCTTCATGGTGAAGTGCCTGAGGATTGGCAGAATGTATGCATAGTGCCATTGTACAAAGGCAAAGGGAATAAAGGTGAGTGTTCAAATTACAGAGGTATAAGTTTGTTGAGTATTACTGGGAAATTGTACGGAAGGGTATTGATTGAGAGGGTAAAGGCATGTACACAGCACCAGATTGGGGAAGAGCAGTGTGGTTTCAGAAGTGGTAGAGGATGTGTGGATCAGGTGTTTGCTTTGAAAAGTGTTTGCTTTGAAAAATGTATGTGAGAAATACTTAGAAAAACAAATGGATCTCTATGTAGCATTTATGGATCTGGAGAAGGCATATGATAGAGTTGATAGAGATGCTTTGTGGAAGGTATTAAGAGTATATGGTGTAGGAGGTGAGTTGCTAGAAGCAGTGAAAAGTTTTTATCAAGTATGTAAGGCATGTGTACGAGTAGGTAGAGAGGAAAGTGATTGGTTCCTAATGAATGTCGGTTTGTGGCAGGGGTGCATGATGTCTCCATGGTTATTTAACTTTATTACGGATGAGGTTGTTGGGGAGGTGAATGCAAGAGTTTTGGAGAGAGGAGCAAGGATGCAGTCTGTTGTGGATGAGAGGGCTTGGGAAGAGAGTCAGTTGTTGTTCGCTGATGATACAACACCGGTGGCTGATTCGGGTGAGAAACTGCAGAAGTTGGTGACTGTGTTTGGTAAAGTATGTAAAAGAAGAAAGCTGAGAGTAAATGTGAATAAGAACAAGGTTATTAGGTTCAGTAGATTTGAGGGCCAAATTAAATGGGAGGCAAGTTTGAATGGAGAAAAACTGGAGGAAGGGAAGTGTTTTAGATATCTGGGAGTGGATTTAGCAATGGATGGAACCATGGAAGCGGAAGTGAGTCAAAGGGTGGGGGAGGGGTCAAAGGTTCTTGGAGTGATGATGAATGTGTGGAAGGTGAGGACATTATCTTGGAGAGCAAAAATGGGTATGTAGAAGGAGCAGTAGTTCTAACAATGTTAAATGGTTGTGAAGCATGAGCTATATATAGGGTTGTGTGGAGGAGGGTGGATGTGTTGGAAATGAGATGTTTGAGGACAACATGTGGTGTGAGGTGGTTTGATCAAGTAAGTAATGAAGGGTAAGAGAGATGTGTAGTAATAAAAAGATTGTGGTTGAGAGAGCAGAAGAGGGTGCATTGAAATGGTTTGGTCACATGTAGAGAATGAATGAGGAAAGATTGACAAAGAGAATATATGTGTCAGGGGTGGAGGGAACAAGGAGAAGAGGGAGACCAAATTGGAGGTGGAAAGATGGAGTGAAAAAGATTTTGAGCGATTGGACATACAGGAGGGTGAAATGCAAGCAAGGAATAAAGTGAATTGGAATGACGTGGTATACTGGGGTCGACATGCTGTCAATGGATTGAACCAGGGCATGTAAAGCATCTGGAATAAACCATGGAAAGTTTTGTGGGGCCTGGATGTGGAAAGGAGGCTGTGGTTTCAGTGCATTATACACGACAGCTAGAGACTGAGTGTGAATGAATGTGGCCTTTGTTGTCTTTTCCTAGTGCTACCTTGCGCGTGCATGGGGGAAAGGGGGGGGGGGTGCTGTTTCATGTGTGGCGGGGTGGCTACAGGAATAGATGAAGCCAGCAAGTATGAATATGTACATGTGAATATATGTATATGTCTGTGTATGTATATGTATGCATATGCTGAAATGTATAGATATGTATATAAGCGTGTGTGGGCGTTTATGTGTATGCATGTGTATGTTGGTGGGTTGGGTCATTCTTTCGTATGTTTCATTGTGCTACCTCACTAACCTAAAGCGGGGGACAGCGACTAAAGGGGATGGGAGCAGGGGTCTAGAGACCCTCCCCTCTTTGTATGTTAACTTTATAAGAGGGGAAACAGAAGAAGGAGTCATGCAGGGAGTGCTCATCCTCCTCGAAGGCTAAGATTGGCGTGTCTAAATGTATGTGGACATAAGCAAAATGAGAAAAAAGGAGAGATAGGTAGTATGTTTGAAGAAAGGAAACTGGATGTTCTGGCTCTGAGTGAAACGAAGCTCAAGTGTAAAGGGAAAGATTGGTTTGGTAATGCCTTGGGAGTAAAGTCAGGGGTTGGTGAGAGGACAAGGGCAAAGGAAGGAGTAGCACTACTCCTGAAGCAGGAGTTGTGGGAGTATGTGATAGAGTGTAAGAAAGTAAACTCTAGATTGATATGGGTAAAACTGAAAGTGGATGGAGAGAGATGGGTGATTACTGGTGCCTATGCACCTGGTCATGAGAAGAAAAATCATGAGAGGCAAGTGTTTTTAGGAGCAGCTGAGTGAGTGTATTAGCAGCTTTGATGTACGAGACTGGGTTATAGTGATGGGTGATTTGAATGCAAAGGTGAGTAATGTGGCAGCTAAGGGTATAATTGGTATACATGGTGTGTTCAGTTTGTAAACGGAAATGGTGAAGAGCATGCAGATTTGTGTGCTGAAAAAGGACTGGTGATTGGGAATACCTGGTTTAAAAACAGAGATATACATAAGTATATACATAAGTATATCTGGTAAATTATATGGGAGGGTATTGATTGAGAGGGTGAAGGCATGTACAGAGCATCAGATTGGGGAAGAGCAGTGCGGTTTCAGAAGTGGTAGAGGATGTGTGGATCAGGTGTTTGCTTTGAAGAATGTATGTGAGAAATACTTAGAAAAGCAAATGGATTTGTATGTAGCATTTATGGATCTGGAGAAGGCATATGATAGAGTTGATAGAGATGCTCTGTGGAAGGTATTAAGAATATATGGTGTGGGAGGCAAGTTGTTAGAAGCAGTGAAAAGTTTTTATCGAGGATGTAAGGCATGTGTACGTGTAGGAAGAGAGGAAAGTGATTGGTTCTCAGTGAATGTAGGTTTGCGGCAGGGGTGTGTGATGTCTCCATGGTTGTTTAATTTGTTTATGGATGGGGTTGTAAGGGAGGTAAATGCAAGAGTCCTGGAAAGAGGGGCAAGTATGAAGTCTGTTGGGGATGAGAGAGCTTGGGAAGTGAGTCAGTTGTTGTTCGCTGATGATACAGCGCTGGTGGCTGATTCATGTGAGAAACTGCAGAAGCTGGTGACTGAGTTTGGTAAAGTGTGTGGAAGAAGAAAGTTGAGAGTAAATGTGAATAAGAGCAAGGTTATTAGGTACAGTAGGGGTGAGGGTCAAGTCAATTGGGAGGTGAGTTTGAATGGAGAAAAACTGGAGGAAGTGAAGTGTTTTAGATATCTGGGAGTGGATCTGTCAGCGGATGGAACCATGGAAGCGGAAGTGGATCATAGGGTGGGGGAGGGGGCGAAAATTTTGGGAGCCTTGAAAAATGTGTGGAAGTCGAGAACATTATCTCAGAAAGCAAAAATGGGTATGTTTGAGGGAATAGTGGTTCCAACAATGTTGTATTGTTGCGAGGCGTGGGCTATGGATAGAGATGTGCGCAGGAGGATGGATGTGCTGGAAATGAGATGTTTGAGGACAATGTGTGGTGTGAGGTGGTTTGATCGAGTAAGTAACGTAAGGGTAAGAGAGATGTGTGGAAATAAAAAGAGCGTGGTTGAGAGAGCAGAAGAGGGTGTTTTGAAATGGTTTGGGCACATGGAGAGAATGAGTGAGGAGAGATTGACCAAGAGGATATATGTGTCGGAGGTGGAGGGAACGAGGAGAAGAGGGAGACCAAATTGGAGGTGGAAAGATGGAGTGAAAAAGATTTTGTGTGATCGGGGCCTGAACATGCAGGAGGGTGAAAGGAGGGCAAGAAATAGAGTGAATTGGTGTCATGTGGTATACAGGGGTTGACGTGCTGTCAGTGGATTGAAGCAAGGCATGTGAAGCGTCTGGGGTAAACCATGGAAAGCTGTGTAGGTATGTATATTTGCGTGTGTGGACGTGTGTATGTACATGTGTATGGGGGGGGGTTGGGCCATTTCTTTCGTCTGTTTCCTTGCGCTACCTCGCAAACGCGGGAGACAGCGACAAAGTATAAAAAAAAAAAAAAAAAAAAAAAAACATAAGTATACATATGTAAGCAGGAGGGATGGCCAAAGAGCATTACTGAATTACATGTTAATTGATGGGCACGTGAAAGAGAGACTTTTGGATGTCAATGTGCTGAGAGGGGCAACTGGAGGGATGTCTGATCATTATCTTGTGGAGGTGAAGGTGAAGATTTGTAGAGGTTTTCACAAAAGAGGAGAGAATGTTGGTGTGAAGACAGTGGTGAGAGTATGTGAGCTTGGAAAGGAGACTTGTGTGAGGAGGTACCAGGAGAGATTGAATGCAGAATGGAAAGATGTGAGAGCAAATGACGTAAGGGAAGTGGTGGAGGAATGGGATGCATTTAAGCAAGCAGAGATGGCTTGCACAAAAGATGCTTGTTGCATGAGAAAGGTGGGAGGAGGGCAGATTAGAAAGGGTAGTGAGTGGTGGGATGAAGAAGTAAGATTGTTACTGAGAGAGAAGAGAGAGGCGTTTGGACGATTTTTGCAGGAAAGAAGTGCAAATGACTGGGAGATGTATAAAAGAAAGAGGCAGGAGGTCAAGAGAAAGGTGCAAGAGGTGAAAAAGAGGGCAAATGAGAGTTGAGGTGAGAGAGTATCATTAAATTTTATGGAAAGTAAAAAGAAAGCTGAGAGTAAATGTGAATAAGAGCATGGTTATTAGGTACAGTAGGGTGTAGGGACAGGTCAATTGGGAGGTAAGTTTGAATGGAGAAAAACTGGAGGAAGTGAAGTGCTTTAGATATCTGGGAGTGGATTAGGCAGCAGATGGAACCATGGAAGTGGAAGTGAATCATAGGGTGGGGGAGGGGGCGAAAGTTCTGAGAGCGTTGAAAAATGTGTGGAAGTCGAGAACATTATCTTGGAAAGCAAAAATGGGTATGTCTGAAGGAATAATGGTTCCAACAATATCAAATGGTTGCTAGGCGTGGGCTATAGATAGAGTTGTGCGGAGGAGGGGGGGATGTGCTGGAAATGAGATGTTTGAGGACAATATGTGGTGTGAGGTGGTTTGATCGAGTAAGTAATGAAAGGGTACGAGAGATGTGTGGCAATAAAAAGAGTGTAGTTGAGAGAGCAGAAGAGGGTGTTTTGAAATGGTTTGGTCACATGAAGAGAATGAGTGAGGAAAGATTGACCAAGAGGATATATGTGTCAGAAGTGGAGGGAACGAGTAGAAGTGGGAGACCAAAGTGGAGGTGGAGAGATGGAGTGAAAAAGAATTTGAGTGATCAGGGCCTGAACATGGCGGAGGGTGAAAGGCGTGCAAGGAATAGAGTGAATTGGAGCGATGTGGTATACCGGGGTTGACGTGCTGTCAATGGATTGAACCAGGGCATGTAAAGCATCTAGGGTAAACCATGGAAAGTTACTGAGAGGGGAAGGGGAGAGGCGTTTGGACGTTTTTTGCGGGAAAAAGAAGGGGAAAAATGACTGGGGATGTAAAAAAGGGAAAGGGGGAAGGAGGTAAGAGAAAGGGCAAGAGGTAAAAAAAAAGGGGGAAAAAATGAGAGTTGAGGTGGAGAGTATCATTAAATTTTTGGAAAGTAAAAAAAAAGCTGAGAGAAATTGTAAATAAGAGCATGGTTATTGGGTACATTTGGGGTTTGTGGGGAAACGGTAAATTTGGGGGAAGGTAAGTTTGAATGGAGAAAAACTGGGGGAAAGTGAAGTGCTTTAGATATCTGGGAGGGGGTTTTAGGCAGCAAAAGGGGAACCCATGGAAGGGGAAGTGAATCATAGGGTGGGGGGGGGGGCCCGAAATTTTAAGGGGTTTTTTTTTTTTTAATTTTTCAAAATTTTTTTTTTAAAAAGCGGGGTTTTTTTTTTTTTTTTTTTTTTTTTTTTTTTTTTTTTTTTTTTTTTTTTTTTTTTTTTTTTTTTTTTTTTTTTTTTTTTTTTTTTTTTTTTTTTTTTTTTTTTTTTCCCCCCCCCCCCCCCCCCCCCCCCCCCCCCCCCCCCCCCCCCCCCCCCCCCCGGGGTTAATCTTTTTAGGGGGGGGAGGGGGCGAAATTTTTTTTTTTTTGAGAGCGTTGAAAAATGTGTGGAAGTCGGAACATTTTTGGAAAGAAAAAATGGGTATGTCTGAAGGAATAATGGTTCCAAACAATATCAAATGGTTCCCTAGGCGTGGGCTATAGATAGAGTTGGCGGAGGAGGGGGGGATGTGCGGGAAATGAGTGTTTGAGGAAAATATGGGGTGGAGGTGGTTTGATCGGTAAGTAATGAAAGGGTACGGGATGTTGGCAAAAAAAGAGTGTTTTGAGAGAGCAGAAGGGGGTGTTTTAAAAGGGTTTTGGTCACAAAAGAGGAGAGAATGTTGGTGTGAAGACAGTGGTGAGAGTATGTGAGCTTGGAAAGGAGACTTGTGTGAGGAGGTACCAGGAGAGATTGAATGCAGAATGGAAAGATGTGAGAGCAAATGACGTAAGGGAAGTGGTGGAGGAATGGGATGCATTTAAGCAAGCAGAGATGGCTTGCACAAAAGATGCTTGTTGCATGAGAAAGGTGGGAGGAGGGCAGATTAGAAAGGGTAGTGAGTGGTGGGATGAAGAAGTAAGATTGTTACTGAGAGAGAAGAGAGAGGCGTTTGGACGATTTTTGCAGGAAAGAAGTGCAAATGACTGGGAGATGTATAAAAGAAAGAGGCAGGAGGTCAAGAGAAAGGTGCAAGAGGTGAAAAAGAGGGCAAATGAGAGTTGAGGTGAGAGAGTATCATTAAATTTTATGGAAAGTAAAAAGAAAGCTGAGAGTAAATGTGAATAAGAGCATGGTTATTAGGTACAGTAGGGTGTAGGGACAGGTCAATTGGGAGGTAAGTTTGAATGGAGAAAAACTGGAGGAAGTGAAGTGCTTTAGATATCTGGGAGTGGATTAGGCAGCAGATGGAACCATGGAAGTGGAAGTGAATCATAGGGTGGGGGAGGGGGCGAAAGTTCTGAGAGCGTTGAAAAATGTGTGGAAGTCGAGAACATTATCTTGGAAAGCAAAAATGGGTATGTCTGAAGGAATAATGGTTCCAACAATATCAAATGGTTGCTAGGCGTGGGCTATAGATAGAGTTGTGCGGAGGAGGGGGGGATGTGCTGGAAATGAGATGTTTGAGGACAATATGTGGTGTGAGGTGGTTTGATCGAGTAAGTAATGAAAGGGTACGAGAGATGTGTGGCAATAAAAAGAGTGTAGTTGAGAGAGCAGAAGAGGGTGTTTTGAAATGGTTTGGTCACATGAAGAGAATGAGTGAGGAAAGATTGACCAAGAGGATATATGTGTCAGAAGTGGAGGGAACGAGTAGAAGTGGGAGACCAAAGTGGAGGTGGAGAGATGGAGTGAAAAAGAATTTGAGTGATCAGGGCCTGAACATGGCGGAGGGTGAAAGGCGTGCAAGGAATAGAGTGAATTGGAACGATGTGGTATACCAGGGTCGACGTGCTGTCAATGGATTGAACCAGGGCATGTAAAGCATCTAGGGTAAACCATGGAAAGTTTTGTGGGGCCTGGATGTGGAAAGGGAGCTGTGGTTTCAGTGCATTATACATGACAGCTAGAGACTGAGTGTGAATGAATGTGGCCTTTGTTGTCCTTTCCTAGCGCTACCTCGCGCACATGCGAGGGGAGGAGGTTTTCCTTTCATGTGTGGAGGGGTGGCGATGGGAATGAATAAGGGCAGACAGTATGAATTATGTACATGTGTATATATATATATATATATATATATATATATATATATATATATATATATATATATATATATATATGCATACGTTGGGATGTATGGGTATGTATATGTGCATGTGTGGACGTGTATGTATATACCTGTGTATGTGGGTGGGTTGGGCCATTTTTTTGTCTGTTTCCTTGTGCTATCTCGCTAACACAGGAGACAGCAACAAAGTATAATAATAATAATGATAAAAAAAAAAGATGTTTTGGAAGGAGGTAATAAAAGTGCATAAGACATGAGAACAAATGGGAACATCAGTGAAGGGGGCTAATGGGGAGATCATAACAAGAAATGGTGAGGTGAGGAGATGGAGTGAGTATTTTGAAGGTTTGTTGAACGTGTCTGATGATAGTGGCAGATGTGGGATGTTTTGGCCGAGGTGGTGTGCAAAGTGAGAGGGTCAGGGAGAATGATTTGATAAACAGAAAAGAGGTAGTAAAAGCTCTGAGGAAGATGAAAGCCGGCAAGGTGACGGGTTTGGATGGTATTGCCGTGGAATTTATCAAAAAAGGAGGTGATTGTGTTGTTGACTGGTTGGTGAGGATATTCAATGTATGTATGGTTCATGGTGAAGTGCCTGAGGATTGGCGGAATGCATGCATAGTGCCACTGTACAAAGGCAAAGGGGATAAAGGTAAGAGTTCAAATTACAAAGGTATAAGTTTGTTGAGTATTCCTGGGAAATTATATGGAAGGGTATTGATTGAGAGGGTAAAGGCACAGCACCAGACTGGGTAAGAGAAGTGTGGTTTCAGAAGTGGTAGAGGATGTGTGGATCAGGTGTTTGCTTTGAAGAATGTATGTGAGAAATACTTAGAAAAGCATATGTATGTAGCATTTATGGATCTGGAGAAGGCATATGATAGAGTTGACAGTATATGGTGTAGGAGGTAAGTTGCTAGAAGCAATGAAAAGGCTTTATTGAGAATGTAAGGCATGTGTATGAGTAGGAAGACAGAAAAGTGATTGGTTCCCAGTGAATGCCGGTTTGCGGCAGGGGTACGTGATGTCTCCATGGTTGTTTGATTTATAGATGAGGTTGTTAGGGAGGTGAATGCAAGAATTTTGGAGAGAGGGGCAAGCATGTAGTCTGTTGTGGATGAGAGCGCTTGGGAAGTGAGTCAGTTGCTGTTTGCTGATGATACAGGGATAGTGGCTGATTCGGGTGAGAAACTGCATAAGTTGGTGACTGAGTTTGGTAAAGTGTGTGAAAGAAGAAAGTTGAGAGTAAATGTGAATAAGAGCAAGGTTATCAGGTTCAGTAGATTTGAGGGACAAGTTAAATGGGAGGTAAGTATGAATGGAGAAAAACTGGAGGAAGGGAAGTGTTTTACATATCGGGGAATGGATTTAGCAATGGATGGAACCATGGAAGCGAAAGTGAGTCACAGGGTGGGGGAGGGGACAAAGGTTTTTGGAGCGGTGAAGAATGTGTGGAAGGCGAGAGCATTATCTCAGAGAGCAAAAATGGGTATGTTGAAGGAGCAGTGGTTGTAACAATGTTATATGGTTGCAAAGTTTGGGCTATAGATAGAGTTGTGTGGAGGAGGGTGGATGTGTTGGAAATGAGATGTTTGAGGACAATATGTGGTGTGAAGTGGTTTGATCAAGTAAGTAATAAAAGGGTACGAGAGATGTGTAGTAATAAAAAGAGTGTGGTTGAGAGAGCGGAAGAGGGTGTATTGAAATGGTTGGTCACATGTAGAGAATGAGTGAGGGAAGATTGACAAAAAGAATGTGTCAGAGGTGGAGAGAACAAGAAGTGGGACACCAAACTGGAAGTGGAAGGATGGAGTGAAAAAGATTTTGAGCAATCGGGGCTTGAACATATAGGAGGGTGAAAGGCAAACAAGGAATAGAGTGAATTAGAACGATGTGGTCAACCGGGGTCAACATGATGTCAACAGACTGAACCATGACATGTAAAGTGTCTGGGACCTGGATGTGGAAAGGTAGCTGTGGTTTTGGTGCATTATACATGATAGCTAGAGAGTGAGTGTGAACGAATCTGGCCTTTGTTGTCTTTTCCTAGTGCTACCTTACGCAAGCGTGGGGGAGGAGGATGCTGTTTCATGTGTGGTGGGGTGGCAACGGGAATGAATGAAGGCAGCAAGTATGAATATGTACATGTGTATATATTCCTTTGTGTATATATTCCAATGTGTATATATGCATATGTCTGTGTATGTATATGTATGCATACGTTGAAATGTATAGGTATGTATGTGTGCATGTGTGGGCGTTTATGTATATGCATGTGTATGTTGGTGGGTTGGGCCGTTCTTTCGTCTGTTTTCTTGCCCTAACGCGGGAGACAGTGACTAAAGGGTATGGGAGTGGGTTGCTAGAAAGCCTCCCCTCCTTGTATTTTAACTTTCTAAAAGGGGAAACAGAAGGAGTCATGCGGAGAGTGCTCATCATCCTCAAGCTCAGATTGGAGTGTCTAAATGTGTGTGGATGTAACCAAGATGAGAAAAAAGGAGAGATAAGCAGTATGTTTGAGGAAAGGAACCTGGATGTTCTAACTCTGAGTGAAACGAAGCTCAAGGGTAAAGGGGAGGAGTGGTTTGGGAATGTCTTGGGAGTAAAGTCAGGGGTTGGTGAAGAACTTGTAGACTTGTGTGCTGAAAAAGGACTGGTGATTAGGAATACCAGGTTTAAAAAGAGATATACATAAGTATACGTATGTAAGTAGAAGACATGGACAGAAAGCGCTATTGGATTACGTGTTAATTGATAGGTGCGTGAAAGAGAGACTTTTGGATGTTAATGTGCTGAGAGGGGCAACTGGGGAGATGTCTGATGATCATCTTGTGGAGGCAAAAGTGAAGACATGTAGAGGTTGTCAGAAAAGAAGAGAGAATTTTTGGGTGAAGAGAGTGGTGAGCTTGGAAAGGAGACTTGTGTGAGGAATTACCACAAGAGATTGACTGCAGAATGGAATAAGGTGAGAGCAAATGGCATAAGGGGAGTGGGGGAGGAATGGGATGCATTTAGGGAAGCAGTGAAGGCTTGCTCAAAAAATGCCTGTGGCATGAGAAAGGTGGAAGGTGGGGAGATTAGAAAGGGTAGTGAGTGGTGGGTTGAAGAAGTAAGATTGTTAGTGAAAGAGAAGAGAGAGGCATTAGGACAATTTTCGCAGGGAAATAGTGCAAATGACTGGGAGATGTATAAAAGAAAGAGGCAAGAGGTCAAGAGAAAGGTGCAAGAGGTCAAGAGAAAGGTGCAAGAGGTGAAAAAAAGGGCACATGAGAGTTGAGGTGAGAGAGTATCATTAAATTTAAGGGAAAATAAAAAGATGCTTTGGAAGAAGGTAATAAAAGTGCATAAGACAAGAGAAAAAATGGGAACATCAGTGAAGGGGATAAATAGGGAGGTAATAACAAGTAGTAGTGAGAAGAGAGGGAGATGGAGTGAGTATTTTGAAGGTTTGTTGAATGTGTTTGATGATAGAGAGGCAGATATAGGATGTTTTGGCCGAGGTGGTGTGTGAAGTGAGAGGGTTAGGGAGAATGATTTGATAAACAGAGAAGAGGTAGTGAAAGCTTTGCGGAAGATGAAAGCCGGCAAGGCGGCGGGTTTGGATGGTATTACCATGGAATTTATTAAAAAAGTGGGTGACCGTGTTGTTGACTGGTTGGTGAGGATATTCAGTGTATGTATGGTTCATGGTGAAGTGCCTGAGGATTGGCAGAATGCATGCATAGTGCCACTGTACAAAGGCAAAGGGGATAAAGGTGAGTGTTCACATTACAGAGGTATAAGTTTGTTGAGTATTCCTAAGAAATCAAATGGGAGGGTAATGATTGAGAGGGTCAAGCTGTACACAACACCAGATTGGGGAGGAGCGGTGTGGTTTCAGAAGTGGTAGAGGATGTGTGGATCAGGCATTTGCTTTGAAGAGTGTATGTGAGAAATACTTAGAAAAACAAATGGATTTGTATGTAGCATTTATGGATCTGGAGAAGGCATATGACAAGAGTTGACAAAGATGCTCTGTGGAAGGTATTAAGAGTATATGGTGTGGGAGGTAAGTTGCTAGAAGCAGTGAAAATTTTTTTTATCGAGGATGTAAGGCATGTGTATGAGTAGGAAGAGACGAAAGTGATTGGTTCCCAGTAAATGTCGGTTTGCGGCAGGGGTGTGTGATGTCTCCATAGTTGTTTAATTTGTTTATGTATGGGGTTGTTAAGGAGGTGAATGCAAGAGTTTTGGAGAGAGGGGCAAGTATGCAGTCTGTTGTGGATGAGAGGGCTTGGGAGGTGAGTCAGTTGTTGTTTGCTGATGATACAGTGCTGGTGGCTGATTTGGGTGAGAAACTGTAGAAGTTGGTGACTGAGTCTGGTAAAGTGTGTGAAAGAAGAAAGCTGAGAGTGAATGTGAATAAAAGCAAGGTAATAATATTAGGTTCAGCAAATTTGAGGGACAAGCAAATTGGGAGGTAAGTTTGAATGGAGAAAAACTGGAGGAAGTGAAATGTTTCAGATATCTGGGAGTGGATTTAGCAGCGGATGGAACCATGGAAGTGGAAGTAAGTCATAGGGTGGGGGAGGGGGCAACAGTTCTGGGAGCGTTGAAGAATGTGTGGAAAGCAAGAACATTATCTTGGAGATCAAAAGTAGGTATGTTTGAAGGAATAGTGGTTCCAACAATGTTGTATGATTGTGAGGCATGCATGATACAAAATGTTGTGCGGAGGAGGGTGGATGTGTTGGAAATGAGATGCTTGAGGACAAAAAGTGGTGTGAGGTAATTTGATCAAGTAAGTAATGAAAGGGTAAGAGAGATGTGTGGTAATAAAAAGAGTGTGGTTGCGAGAGCAGAAGAGGGTAGTGCTAGGAAAAGACAACAAAGGCCACATTCATTCACACTCAGTCTCTAGCTGTCATGTAATAATGCGCCGAAACCACAGCTCCCTTTCTACATCCAGGGCCCCACAGAACTTTCCATGGTTTATCCCATATGCTTCACATGCCCTGGTTCAATCCAGTGACAGCATGTTGACCCCGGTATACCACATCATTCCAATTCACTATATTCCTTGCACGCCTTTCACTCTCCTGCATGTTCAGGCCCCGATCACTCAAAATCTTTTTCACTCCATCTTTCCACCTCCAATTTGGTCTCCCACTTCTCCTCGTTCCCTCCACCTCTGACACATAAATCCTCTTGGTCAATCTTTCCTCATTCATTCTCTCCATGTGACAAAACCATTTCAAACCACCCTCTTCTGCTCTATCAACCACACTCTTTTTATTACCACACATCTCTCTTGCCCTATTATTACTTACTCGATCAAACCACCTCACACCAAATATTGTCCTCAAACATCTCATTTCCAGCACATCCACCTTCCTTTGCACAACTCTATTCATAGCCCACGCCTTGCAGCCATATAACATTGTTGGAACCACTATTCCTTCAAACATACCCATTTTTGCTTTCCGAGATAATGTTCTTGACTTCCACACATTCTTCAAGGCTCCCAGAATTTTCGCTCCCTCCCCCACCCTATGATTCACTTCCACTTCCATGGTTCCATCCCCTGCCAAATCCACACCCAGATATCTAAACCACTTCACTTCCTCTAGTTTTACTCCATTCAAACTTGCCTCCCAATTGACTTGTCCCTCAACCCTACTCTACCTAATAACCTTGCTCTTATTCACATTTACTCTCAGCTTACTTCTTTCACACACTTTACCAAACTCAGTCACCAGCTTCTGCAGTTTCTCACTTCAATCAGAAACCAGCGCTGTATCATAAGCAAACAACTGACTCACTTCCCAAGCTCTCTCATCCACAACAGACTGCATAGTTGCCCCTCTTTCCCAACCACTTGCATTCACCTGCCTAACAACCCCATCCATAAACAAATTAAACAACCATGGAGACATCACACACTCCTGCCACAAACCTACATTCACTGAGAACCAATCACTTTCCTCTCTTCCTACACATACACATGCCTTATACCCTCGATAAAAACTTTTCACTGCTTCTAACAACTTGCCTCCCACACCATATATTCTCAATATCTTCCAAAGAGCATCTCTATCAACTCTATCATATGCCTTCTCCAGATCCATAAATGCTACATACATATGCTTTTCTAAGTATTTCTCACATACATTCTTCAAAGCAAACACCTGATCCACACATCCTCTACCACTTCTGAAACCACACTGCTCTTCCCCAATCTGATGCTCTGTACATGCCTTCACCCTCTCAATCAATACTCTCCCATATAATTTACCAGGAATACTCAACAAACTTATACCTCTGTAATTTGAGCACTCACTTTTATCCCCTTTCCCTTTACACAATGGCAGTACACAAGCATTCTACCAATCCTCAGGCACCTCACCATGAGTCTTAAACACATTAAATAACCTTACCAACCAGTCAACAATACACTCACCCCCTTTTTTAATGAATTCCACTGCAATACCATCCAAACCCGCTGCCTTGCCGGCTTTCATCTTCCGCAAAGCTTTTACTACCTCTTCTCTGTTTACCAAATCATTCTCCCTAACCCTTTCACTTTGCATACCACCATACCACCAAGGCAACCTATATCTGCCACTCTATCATCAAACACATTCAACAAACCTTCAAAATACTCACTCCATCTCCTTCTCACATCACCACTACTTGTTATCACCATCCCATTTGCTCCCTTCACTGATGTTCCCATTTGTTCCTTTGTCTTACGCACTTCATTTACTTCCTTCCAAAATATCTTTTTATTGTCCCTAAAATTTAATGATACTCTCTCACCACAACTCTCATTTGCCCTCTTTTTCACCTCTTGCACCTTTCTCTTGACCTCCTGCCTCTTTCTATTATACATCTCCCACTCATTTGCATTATTTCCCTGCAAAAATCGTCCAAATGCCTCTCTCTTTTCTTTCACTAATAATCTTACTTCTTCATCCCATCACTCACTACCCTTTCTAATCTGCCCACCTCCCATGCTTCTCATGCCACAAGCATCTTTTGCACAAGCCATCACTGCTTCCCTAAATACATCCCATTCCTCCCCCACTCCCCTTCCGTCCTTTGTTCTTCCCTTTTTCCATTCTGTACTCAGTCTCTCCTGGTACTTCCTCACACAAGTCTCCTTCCCAAGCTCACTTACTCTCACCACTCTTTTCACCCCAACATTCTTCTTTTCTGAAAACCCATACAAATCTTCACCTTCACCTCCACAAGATAATGATCAGACATACCTCCAGTTGCACCTCTCAGCACATTAACATCAAAAAGTCTCTCTTTTGCGCGCCTATCAATTAACATGTAATCCAATGATGCTCTCTGGCCATCTCTCCTACTTACATATGTATACTTATGTATAGCTCTCTCTTTAAACCAGGTATTTCCAATCACCAGTCCTTTTTCAGCATACAAATCTAAAAGCTCTTCACCATTTCCGTTTACAACACTGAACACCCCATGTACACCAATTATCCCCTCAACTGCCATATTTCTCACCTTCGCATTCAAATCACCCATCACTATAACCCGGTCTCGTGCATCAAAACTATTAACACTCTCACTCAGCTGCACCCAAAACACTTGCCTCTCATGATCTTTCTTCTCATGCCCAGGTGCATATGCACCAGTAATCACCCATCTCTCTCCATCAACTTTCAGTTTTACCCATATCAGTGTAGAGTTTACTTTCTTACACTCTATCATATACTCCCACCACTCCTGTTTCAGGAGTAGTGCTACTCTTTCCCTTGCTCTTGTCTTCTCACTAACCACTGACTTTATTCCCAAGACATTCCGAAACCACTCTTCCCCTTTACCCTTGAGCTTCGTTTCACTCAGAGCCAAAACAACCAGGTTCCTTTCCTCAAACATACTACCTATCTCTCCTTTTTTCTCATCTTGGATACATCCACACACATTTAGACACCCCAAATCTGAGCCTTCGAGGACGATGAGCACTCCCCGCGTGACTCCTTCTGTTTCCCCTTTTAGAAAGTTGAAATACAAGGAGGGGAGGGTTTCCAGCCCCCCACTCCCATCCCCTTTAGTCGCCTTCTACGACATGTGAGGAATGCGTGGGAAGTATTCATTCTATGGATAGGGGAGAAATAATGATAATGATAATAATAAAGATAATAATAAAGGATGGCTCATGGTGATGTATCTGACGAGTGGCGGAATGCATGCATAGTGCCATTGTACAAAGGCAAAGGCGATAAAGGTGAATTTTCAAATTACACAGGTATAAGTTTGTTGAGTATTCCTGGAAATTATATGGGAAGGTATTGATTGAGAAGGTGAAGGCATGTATAGATTATCAGAGTGGGGAAGAGCAGTGCGGTTTCAGAAGTAGTAGAGGATGTGTGGATCAGGTGTTTGCTTTGAAGAATGTATATGAGAAATACTTAGAAAAACAAATGGATTTGTATGTAGCATTTATGGATCTGGAGAAGGCATATAATATAGAGTAGACAGAGATGCTCTATGGAAGGTATTAAGAGAATATGCTGTGAGAAGAAAGTATGCTAGAGGCAGTGAAAAGTTTTTATCAAGGATGTAAGGTATGTAGGAAGAGAGGAAAGTGAATGGTTTTCAGTGAATGTCAGTTTGTGGCAGTGGTGTGTGATATCTCCATGGTTGCTTAATTTGTTTATGGATGGGGTTGTTAGGGAGGTGAATGCAAGAGTTTTGGAAAGAGGGGCAAGTACGTAGTCTGTAATGGATGAGAGGGCTTGGGAAGTGTCAGTTGTTGTTCTCTGTTGATTCAGCACTGGTGGCTGATTCAGGTGAGAAACCTCAGTAAGTGACTGAGTTTGGTAAAGTGTGTGAAAGATGAAAGCTGAGAGAAAACGTGAAGAAGAGCAAGGTTATTAAGTACAGTAGGGTTGAGGGACAAGTCAACTTGGAGGTAAGTTTGAATGGAGAAGATCTGGAGGAAGTGAAGTGTTTTAGATATCTGGGAGTGGATTTGGCAGTGGATGGAACCATGGAAGTGGAAGTGAGTCACAGGGTGGGGGAGGGTCAAAGGTTCTGGGAGCGTTGAAGAATGTGTGGAAGGTGAGAACATTATCTCGAAGAGCAAAAATGGGTATGTTTGAGGGAATAGTGGTTCCAACAATGTTATATGGTTGCGAGGGTTGTGCAGAGGAAGGATGTTTTGGAAATGAGATGTGTGAGGACAATATGTGGTGTGAGGTGGTTTGATTGAGTAAGTAATGAAAAGGTAAGAGATGTGTGGTAATAAAAAGGGTGTTTGAGAGAGCAGAAGAGGTTGTATTGAAATGGTTTGGTCACATGGAGAGAATGAGTGAGGAAAGATTGACAAAGAGGATATATGTGCCAGAGGTGGAGGAACGAGGAGAAGTGGGAGACCAAATTGGAGGTGGAAGGATGGATTGAAAAAGATTTTGTGCGATCAGGGCCTGAACATGCAGGAGGGTGAAAGGCATGCAAGGAATAGAGTGAATTGGAACAATGTGGTATACCGGGGTCGACATGCTGTCAATGGATTGAACCAGGGCATGTGAAGTGTCTGGGGTAAACCATGGAAAGTTTAGTTGGGCCTGGATGCGGAAAGGGAGCTGTGGTTTCGGTGCATTATATATATATATATAAAAGGGGGTGACTGTATTGTTGACTGGTTGGTAAGGTTATTTAATGTATGTATGACTCATGGTGAGGTGCCTGAGGATTGGCGGAATGCGTGCATAGTGCCATTGTACAAAGGCAAAGGGGATAAGAGTGAGTGCTCAAATTACAGAGGTATAAGTTTGTTGAGTATTCCTGGTAAATTATATGGGAAGATATTGATTGAGAGGGTGAAGGCATGTACAGAGCATCAGATTGGGGAAGAGCAGTGTGGTTTCAGAAGTGGTAGAGGATGTGTGGATCAGGTGTTTGCTTTGTAGAATGTATGTGAGAAATACTTAGAAAAGCAAATGGATTTGTATGTAGCATTTATGGATCTGGAGAAGGCATATGATAGAGTTGATAGAGATGCTCTGTGGAAGGTATTAAGAATATATGGTGTGGGAGGAAAGTTGTTAGAAGCAGTGAAAAGTTTTTATCGAGGATGTAAGGCATGTGTACGTGTAGGAAGAGAGGAAAGTGATTGGTTCTCAGTGAATGTAGGTCTGTGGCAGGGGTGTGTGATGTCTCCATGGTTGTTTAATTTGTTTATGGATGGGGTTGTTAGGGAGGTGAATGCAAGAGTTTTGGAAAGAGGGGCAAGTATGAAGTCTGTTGGGGATGAGAGAGCTTGGGAAGTGAGTCAGTTGTTGTTCGCTGATGATACAGCGCTGGTGGCTGATTCATGTGAGAAACTGCAGAAGCTGGTGACGGAGTTTGGTAAAGTGTGTGAAAGAAGAAAGTTAAGAGTAAATGTGAATAAGAGCAAGGTTATTAGGTACAGTAGGGTTGAGGGTCAAGTCAATTGGGAGGTGAGTTTGAATGGAGAAAAACTGGAGGAAGTGAAGTGTTTTAGATATCTGGGAGTGGATCTGGCAGCTGATGGAACCATGGAAGCGGAAGTGGATCATAGGGTGGGGGAGGGGGCGAAAATTCTGGGAGCCTTGAAGAATGTGTGGAAGTCAAGAACATTATCTCGGAAAGCAAAAATGGGTATGTTTGAAGGAATAGTGGTTCCAACAATGTTGTATGGTTGCGAGGCGTGGGCTATGGATAGAGTTGTGCGCAGGAGGATGGATGTGCTGGAAATGAGATGTTTGAGGACAATGTGTGGTGTGAGGTGGTTTGATCGAGTAAGTAACGTAAGGGTAAGAGAGATGTGTGGAAATAAAAAGATTGTGGTTGAGAGAGCAGAAGAGGGTGTTTTGAAATGGTTCGGGCACATGGAGAGAATGAGTGAGGAAAGATTGACCAAGAGAATATATGTGTCGGAGGTGGAGGGAACGAGGAGAAGAGGGAGACCAAATTGGAGGTGGAAAGATGGAGTGAAAAAGATTTTGTGTGATCGGGGCCTGAACATGCAGGAGGGTGAAAGGAGGGCAAGGAATAGAGTGAATTGGAGCGATGTGGTATACCGGGGTTGACGTGCTGTCAGTGGATTGAATCAAGGCATGTGAAGCATCTGGGGTAAACCATGGAAAGCTGTGTAGGTATGTATATTTGCGTGTGTGGACGTATGTATATACATGTGTATGGGGGTGGGTTGGGCCATTTCTTTCGTCTGTTTCCTTGCGCTACCTCGCAAATGCGGGAGACAGCGACAAAGCAAAAAAAAAAAAAAGAAATATCTGAATGTAGGTTTGCGGTAGGGGTGTGTGATGTCTCCATGGTTGTTTAATTTGTTTATGGATGGGGTTGTTAGGGAGGTGAATGCAAGAGTTTCAGAAAGAGGGGTAAGTATGCAGTCTATTGTGGATGAGAGAGCTTGGAAAGTGAGTCAGTTGTTGTTCGCTGATGATACAGCGCTGGTGGCTGATTCATGTGAGAAACTGCAGAAGCTGGTGACTGATTTTGGTAAAGTGTGTGAAAGAAGAAAGTTAAGAGTAAATGTGAATAAGAGCAAGGTTATTAGGTACAGTAGAGTTGAGGGTCAAGTCAATTGGGAGGTAAGTTTGAATGGAGAAAAACTGGAGGAAGTAAAGTGTTTTAGATATCTGGGAGTGGATCTGGCAGTGGATGGAACCATGGAAGCGGAAGTGAATCATAGGGTGGGGAAGGGGGCGAAAGTTCTAGGAGCCTTGAGGAATATTTGGAAGTCGAGAACATTATCTCGGAGAGCAAAAATGGGTATGTTTGAAGGAATAGTGGTTCCAACAATGTTGTATGGTTGCGAGGCGTGGGCTATGGATAGAGTTGTGCGCAGGAGGGTGGATGTTCTGGAAATGAGATGTTTGAGGACAATATGTGGTGTAAGGTGGTTTGATTGAGTAAGTAATAATAGCGTAAGAGAGATGTGTGGAAATAAAAAGAGTGTGGTTGAGAGAGCAGAAGAGGGTGTTTTGGAAATGGTTTGGGCACATGGAGAGAATGAGTGAGGAAAGATTGACTAAGAGGATATATGGGTCGGAGGTGGAGGGAACAAGGAGAAGTGGGAGACTAAATTGGAGGTGGAAAGATGGAGTGAAAAAGATTTTGAGTGATCGGGGCCTGAACATGCAGGAGGGTGAAAGGCGGGCAAGGAATAGAGTGAACTGGATCGATGTGGTATACCGGGGTCGACATGCTGTCAATGGATTGAATCAGGGCATGTGAAGGGTCTGGGGTAAACCATGGAAAGTTCTGTGGGGCCTGGATGTGGAAAGGGAGCTGTGGTTTCGGGCATTATTACATGACAGCTAGAGACTGAGTGTGAACGAATGGGGCCTTTGTTGTCTTTTCCTAGCGCTACCTCGCACACATGAGGGGGGAGGGGGATGTTATTCCATGTGTGGCGAGGTGGCGATGGGAATAAATAAAGGCAGACAGTATGAATTATGTACATGTGTATATATGTATATGTCTCTGTGTGTATATATATGTGTATATTGAGATATATAGGTATGTATATTTGCGTGTATGGAAGTGTATGTATATACATGTGTATGGGGGTGGGTTGGGCCATTTCTTTCGTCTGTTTCCTTGCACTACCTTGCAAACGCGGGAGACAGCGACAAAGTAAAATAAAAATGAAATAAAAAAAAAAATATATATATATATATATATATATATATATATATATATATATATATATATATATATATCTTTTTTTTCAAACTATTCGCCATTTCCCGCGTTAGCGAGGTAGCGTTAAGAACAGAGGACTGGGCCTTTTTTGGAATATCCTCACCTGGCCCCCTCTGTTCCTTCTTTTGGAAAATTACAAAAAAAAAAAAATGAGAGGGGAGGATTTCCAGCCCCTCGCTCCCTCCCCTTTTAGTCGCCTTCTACGACACGCAGGGAATATGTGGGAAGTATTCTTAATCCCCTATCCCCAGGGATATATATATATATATATGTCTGTGTGTGTGTATGTATGTATGTATACGCTGAAATGTGTGGGTGTATATATGTGCATGTGTGGACGTGTGTGTAAACATGTGTATGTGGGTGGGATGGGCCATTCTTTCATCTGTTTCTTTGCGATACCTCGCTAACGCGGGAGACAGTGACAAAGTATAACAGAATAGATAGATAATAATAACAATAAAAGTTTTAACTTTTGCTTGTATTTGTAATATGTAGTCGAATAGGATTGGTATGTTGTCATCATACCAATCATACTTGATTTGACAGGAATAAGTTCCTTCTGGCAACATATCTCAATTCTGAATGTAATCTTTACTAGTCATTCCCTTTTATTTAATTACACTTTCCTATTGCCTTTGTTCCATTAATCTGAGAAACTGCATTTCCCATCTACAGCCATGGTAACTTATTTATTTGTCTGTTTTCCTTTGCTAACCTTTCCTTTTTTTTGCTGTCATGTTGTCTTCTTTAAGTCCAAAATTCATCAGCAATTTAAGTCTACCTACAATACTCTCCACTTCACTACCTCTTCTGATTTCGGTTTCTCAAGTTTTTTAAAAACTTGCATTTTCACCTTCAAGTACTGATCTCAAATACTCAGCACTTCTTAAACCCTCCATCAAACACTACATATATTTCCCTGGTAATTTTGCCTTTAACAGAGCATGTGTTCCCTCTGTAGTTTTATATAATAAAATTTGGCCCTTTTCTCCAATTCAAGTGTGTCCCTGAATCCCTCTTCCTCTGCACTAATTAACTAATCAATGCCTTTGTCTCTCTTCCCCAGCCCCAACACTGTTTTTTGTTCCCTGTTCCCTACTTCCATCAATAGTCTCTACTTTTCGTGGTCAGGGTACTTTTTCTTTAATTTCAACTGATCTATTTTCTTTCTAGTCTCCAAGAGAAATCTCTCTTCACCCTTCTCTCTGGCCATCACCAGCACTACAACTGCCTTCATCCATTCCTGTCGCCACCCTGTCCCACAGGAAACAGCATCAGTACCCTCTGCTTCAGTGAGGTAGTGCTAGGAAAACAGACAAAAAAAGGCGACATTCGTTCACACTCATGTGTAATGCACCGAAACCACAGCTCCCTTTCCACATCCAGGCCCCACAGATCTTTCCATGGTTTACCCTAGACGTTTCACATGTCCTGGTTCAGTCCATTGATGGCACACTGACCCTGGTATAAAACGTCTTTCCAATTCACTCTATTCCTTGAAGGCCTCTCACCCTCCTATATGTTCAGGCCCTGATTGATCAAAATCTTTTCACTCATCCTTCCACCTCCAATTTGGTTTCCCACTTCTCCTTCTTCCCTCCACTTCAGACACATATATCCTCTTGTCAACCTTTCCTCAATCAATCTTTCCATATGTTCAAACCATTTCAACACACCCAATTCTGCTCTCACAACCACATTCTTTCTATTCCATTCATCTCTCTTACCTTTTCATTATTTACTTGATCAAACCACCTCACAACACATATTGTCCTCAAACATTTCATTTCCAACACATCTGCCCTCCTCCATACATATAAATTGTGCAGAAACAGATTATGTAATAACAACTCATTACAGTACCATGTTTAACTTTAACAACATGATAACCCTATAAAGTCACTACTGGTACACAAACCTAGAAGATGTCCCAGAAGCAAAATCATCCATTTCAACCATGGCTGTTTTTAATCCTCTGGACACAGAGTCAAGTGCACAACCAGATCCAGTTGCTCCTCCTCCAATGACCAGGACATCAAATGCTTCTGACCCTAAACTCTTGAGCTGTTGCTCACGTGTTGGTAACGGTCTAGTTGGCCTGACCTTGAGGCTTTCAGCTGCTGCCACTCTGGTGAACTGCCTCTGTTAGATGTATATTTCATCATCATATATCAAAAAATGGGAAAAAAGTGTAATATTAATAAATGTTTTTAAATATACACAAATATATACTACATACAAAAAATTCTATTCTAAAACCCTACAAAAATTGAGTAAATAAAGCAAACAATGATCATTATAGGCTTTATACTATTTGCAAGGACAAAAATGAAGATAACCCTTTAAATAGCTAAGAGAAAATTATCTTTACCAAAGACTGGTTTGTCTAGGGGAGAGCCACAGGGATGATATCCATACCTATACTGAATAATCAATACCACTTGCTTTCCATCAAAATCTGGAAGAGGCCATTCCTTACAGGTCTGTCTTCTAAAATTACTTGTTCTACAAAATTGCAATACCAATAACATTGAGTCTTGATGGTGGATACCTTAGTGTGTTGGTCATCATCAAAAATATAATAAGCTGCAAGAACCCCTGCTCCAGCTATACCAACACCTAGCCCAATTATTCGGGCCATAGTTCTTGTGCGTGAAGCTGCCATCACCCAAGCTGCAAAGAAATAATGCATAACTAGTAAGAGACTCCAAGGAAAAATAACTCAATAAAAGACCATTAAGAAGAGTAAAACAGTATATTTTCAAATCTTTTAAAATATAAGACTACAAAGTTGATCAAAGAAACTTACATCTCTACAATATAACACATTTCCTGAGTAAAAAGATTTTGGAAAATATAAGATCTATACAACCAACAACACTACGATGAAAATCAAACATCTTCAGAAACATAAAGAAAGGCACAAACATAACAGCACAGCATGATTCCTTATACTTCTAAATCTAAAGAATGAGGTAAAAGAAGAAACCACTATTCTCTACACTTATACTCCAGTGTAATGTTAAAAACATTAATCTTCAGTTTCTTATGATACTTTTAAAACTGTAATAATACTTCTTCCCATATCATCGTCAGTTTTTGCAATAAATGGAACTTCACTAAACAACGGGGTTATGTTCCAGTAAATCTGTCTTTCTGTAATAATACTTCTTCCCATATCATCATCAGTTTTTGCAATAAATGGAACTTCACTAAACAACGGGGTTATGTTCCAGTAAATCTGTCTTTCTAGTGGAGTGCTGCTGTACGAGTAATTACTATCCTTGGTATAAGTGGGAATTATGTGTTCCTGACCAAAATTTTCCTCAGCCTAATTCCCATGTAAAGACTATACCCGAAACAGTTTACCATCTATTGTTGCTACTGCAAAACTATGCTCTGTGAACTGTAGTTCTGTGGAGATCTATACTGTATAGTTTACCTTTCTGACAAATCCTGAAGTCAAGCATTATACATTCAAGTAATCACTCTGTATTTTCCTGAACTTATGAAATATAAAGTTTAATATCTGATGTCTCATTTCTTAATTCTGCACAATGTAAGTTCATGAAATTCCAAAAGCTACAAAATCTAATCAACCAGCATTAAAACAGTTCAGAATCTCAGTCTGTCTCTCATGCAAAATAACTTATCTGATATCTTAACTCACACTATATGATTATAACTTATCTGATATCTTTACTCACACTATATGATTATAACTTATCTGATATCTTAACTCACACTGTATGATTATAACTCATCTGATATCTTAACTCACACTGTATGATTATAACTTATCTGATATCTTAACTCACACTATATGATTATAACTTATCTGATATCTTAACTCACACTGTATGATTATAACTTATCTGATAATTTAACTCACACTGTATGATTATAACTTATCTGATATCTTAACTCAGACTATATGATTATAACTTATCTGACATCTTAACTCACACTATATGATTATAACTTATCTGATATTTTAACTCACACTGTATGATTATAACTTATCTGATCTCTTAACTCACACAGTATGATTATAACTTATCTGATCTTAACTCACACTGTATGATTATAACTTATCTGATATCTTAACTCTCACTGTATGATTATAACTTATCTGATCTTAACTCACACTGTATGATTATAACTTATCTGATATCTTAACTCACATTATATGATTATAACTTATCTGATATCTTAACTCACACTATATGATTATAATCATGTTTTATCTGCATATACCATACTTTACCCTGAATCTATTTACAAAAAATATTCTTTCTTTATACGATTAGGGCAAAAAAATGATAAAACTTTCTCATATTTTTTTCCCTACAGAAGTGAAAAAGGCTGTTAATTTTTCTTTACAGGACTGCATTACACAAGAAGATACAGGCTCTTCTGGTCCATCTCTGCTAATTCCAGCAGAGGTCTGGGGAACCTTCAATCCCCCTAGAAATTAGCCGGTGTGAAATTCATGCCTAAGAAGAAGAAGAAGACGAAAATGTGTCCTAGGACAAATCCAGATCATGTCACCATAATGGACTGGATAACTTCTTTAAAAAATTTTTTTATTCAGAACAATAATTTTTCAAATTTGTTTTATACTTCTGTTACTAAAACTTGTCCATAGGAGCCCTGAATATGCTTACCAAATTTCATATCAATTAGCTCATTAGGAAATGATGAATGCAAGGTAAGAGTGGGCATGGAAGGAGTAATGGTATGGACGGGAATGTGTGAAAAATATCAGGTAAGAGGAAAAGAAGGATGTGCAATTCCGCTATCACCAAGAGTATGGGAGGGCGTTACAGAGCATGGGTGGAATGGATCAAGAAAAGTGTGGATGAAAGGAGAGACAGGGATTGTGAAGTATGCATGGGTATGTGTATATGCACCTGTGAAAATGAAGTTTATATGAGGCAAGGATGAAATGAAGCTTTTTTGGAGAAATTTGAATGACTATAAATGGTTTTGAGAATGAAAGAAACGTGGTCATACTGGGTGATATGAATGCAAAAGTAAGGATGTGATGAAATTGGTGAGACAGTTGGTAAATGGGGAGTGCCTGGAGTAAATGAGAATGGAAGTTATTTTGTGGATATTTGTGCTGAGAGGATTATTCCTTGCAAACATCTTTTTTCAGCACAAGATGATCCATAGATATACATGGATGAGGAATGATGAAAGAGAAGAACAAATGGCTTTCACTGACTACGTGGCAGTGGATGAAAGATGAGCAAGGCTGTGCTGGATGCTAGAGTCGTAAGAGGATTCTTTGGAGATTCTGACCATTTGGCAGTTCTTGTAGGGATGAGGATCAGGGAGAAGTAGAGGTGTGGTGTAAGGAAGAATGGAGAGGTAAAACTGTTGGCAAGCAAAGAGATGAATCAGAAATATGTAGGGAGGAGTATGAAAAGAAGGTAACTGAAAGCTTCAATGGAAGTGCAGTGAATAAGGTATTTAAAAAATTTAGAGAAAAACTATTAAAGGTTGTAAAATCAGTATTTGGATACAAGGTAGTGAGATACAGGAATAAAAAAGGCAATGTATGGTGGATAGAAGAAATTAAAAATGCTATGGAAGAGAAGAAAAATGCATATGGTAGATTGCTTGATAAATGGAAGTTCAGCAAAGGAGGAGGGAAGAATACTAAATATGTAAGCAGAATGTTAAGCTGATAGATTAAAGAAAAGAAAGAGTAGATGAAGATTTCAGATGGAAGTGAAAAGTTTCAGAATAATAAAAAAGCTATACTGGAAGGAGGTGAAAAAGGAAAGGGGTGGTGGGTGCAAGAAAGGTATTGTTGTGAGAAGTAATGAAGGGGAGTTGCTGAATCGAAAGGAGGAAATGAAAGGAAGATTGAAAGAGTATTTTGAAGAACTAAAGAATGTGGAAGAAGGGGAGGCAGCTGTTGTTACATGCATGGATATGGAGGTTGGAAGGAGGAGGATACAAGTGCAGGGGCCAATAGCAAAAAGGGAGGCAAGAAGGGCAATAATGAGACTGAAGGTAAGAAAGCCACTTGGAGTGGATGGGATTACAGCTGAAATGCTGAAGTATGGAGAAAGTACAATAGAGTGGATGCAGCAATCCCAATATCATAAGCTTCCTAAAACTTTTATCTAAACTTGCTAATGAGTTCCTGATACTTCATTAATATTTCCTCAGATCTTCCATTAACTGCACTGTTTGTCTTTACCTGAACAACAAAAATCATATCCTTGGGACTGTTTGAGACTGTCGTCAAATTGATCCAGGACGTATTCTATCCCAGCATATGAATGATACAAATTGATCCAGGACGTATTCTATCCTAGCACATAATAATACAAGTTGATCCAGGTCGTATTCTATCCTAGCACATGATAATACAAGTTGATCCTGGACGTATTCTATCCTAGCACATGATAATATAAGTTGATCCAGGACGTATTCTATCCCAGCACATGATAATACAAATTGATCCAGGACGTATTCTATCCTAGCACATGATAATACAAGCTGATCCAGGACGTATTCTATCCTAGCACATGATAATACAAGTTGATCCAGGACATATTCTATCCTAGCACATGTAATACAAATTGATCCAGGACATATTCTATCCTAGCATATGTAATACAAGTTGATCCAGAACGTATTCTATCCTAGCACATGTAATACAAATTGACCCAGGTCGTATTCTATCCTAGTACATGATAATACAAGTTGATCCAGGACGTATTCTATCCTAGCACATGATAATACAAATTGATCCAGGATGTATTCTATCCTAGCATATGATAATACAAATTGATCCAGGATGTATTCTATCCTAGTACATGATAATACAAGTTGATCCAGGACGTATTCTATCCTAGCACATGATAATACAAATTGATCCAGGATGTATTCTATCCTAGCACACGATAATACAAATTGATCCAGGATGTATTCTATCCTAGCACATGTGATACAAGTTGATCCAGGACGTATTCTATCCTTGCACATGATAATACAAGTTGATCCAGGACATATTCAATCCTAGCACATGATAATACAAATTGATCCAGGATGTATTCTATCCTAGCATATGTAATACAAATTGATCCAGGATGTACTCTACCCTAGTACATGATAATACAAGTTGATCCAGGATGTATTCTATCCTAGCACATGATAATACAAATTGATCCAGGATGTATTCTATCCTAGCACACGATAATACAAATTGATCCAGGATGTAGTCTATCCTAGCACATGATAATACAAATTGATCCAGGATGTATTCTATCCTAGCACACGATAATACAAATTGATCCAGGATGTATTCTATCCTAGCACATGTGATACAAGTTGATCCAGGACGTATTCTATCCTAGCACATGATAATACAAGTTGATCCAGGACGTATTCTATCCTAGCACACGATAATACAAATTGATCCAGGACGTATTCTATCCTAGCACACGATAATACAAATTGATCCAGGTTGTATTCTATCCTAGCACATGTGATACAAGTTGATCCAGGACGTATTCTATCCTAGCACATGATAATACAAGTTGATCCAGGACGTATTCTATCCTAGCACACGATAATACAAATTGATCCAGGACGTATTCTATCCTAGCACATGTGATACAAGTTGATCCAGGATGTATTCTATCCTAGCACACGATAATACAAATTGATCCAGGATGTATTCTATCCTAGCACATGTGATACAAGTTGATCCAGGACGTATTCTATCCTAGCACACGATAATACAAATTGATCCAGGACGTATTCTATCCTAGCACATGTGATACAAGTTGATCCAGGACGTATTCTATCCTAGCACATGATAATACAAGTTGATCCAGGATCCAGGATCATGGAAAAGTCTGAGGGCCTGGATGTGGCTAAGAAGCTGTGGTTTCAGTGAATTACACATGACAGCTAGAGAATGAGTATGAATTGTTGTGGCCTTTTTTTCGTGTTTCTTGGCGTTACCTAACTGACGCTGGAGGTGGCGATGCTGTTTCCTGTGAGGCGAGGTGGTGCTGGGAATGGATGAAGGCATGTATATGTACAGCCTGCTAAATTAAGTTGGCAGAGAGTCCGAGATGGTTGACTGGTGTAAGGTGAGGTGGAGATGTTACTGTAGCTTTATAATCAGTATGGAGGCTTTATAATCAGTAGACTCACGACTATGATGAATATAGTTTGTCTTCCACATAGTAGTAAGATATGACGAGGATAAAATAAAACAAATGGATCAGAATTTAAATCTAAAGCTTCCGTGAGCGTGTATTTAACTCCTCCTACATAGGTTAGTCCGGCTCAGTTGTCGTAGTGTTGGCTGGCGAATATGTGGAAATATCTATGAAAGAAAATGGGTTCCATGTAACACTGACCAGTTGTATCATGACCTACATGGAAGACATTATGGAACGTTTGATTATGTAGGGTAAATATAACACATATAATTCCACACTGCCTTCGACGCTGGTTGCAGGCCCCAGGGGGGGGGGGGATGTGGAAATGAATTATCATTGAAGGTTGTGAAGGAAAGATTAACAATGGGAACACAACTGATTGTGAAGCAGTAAAGTTCTTGTTAACAATGATTATCATCAGTATTGCTGATCAATGATAACCTTATCTACGGCGTTCATTTACCTCGACGTATTTTAGACTATAACAGCCAACGTGTCACTCAGTGTTTGAGGTTTGTTTGAGGTGCTGACCCTCTCCTACTACTGTAGTACCTGATAATTGCCAGTACCTGATACTTGCAGTACCTGATACTTGCAGTACCTGATAATTGCAGTACCTGATAACTGCAGTACCTGATAACTGCAGTACCTGATAATTGCAGTACCTGATACTTGCAGTACCTGATAACTGCAGTACCTGATAATTGCAGTACCTGACACTTGCAGTACCTGATAACTGCAGTACCTGATAATTGCAGTACCTGATACTTGCAGTACCTGATAATTGCAGTACCTGATAACTGTAGTACCTGATAACTGCAGTACCTGATAATTGCAGTACCTGATACTTGCAGTACCTGATAACTGTAGTACCTGATAACTGCAGTACCTGATAATTGCAGTACCTGATACTTGCAGTTCCTGATAACTGCAGTACCTGATAATTGCAGTACCTGATACTTGCAGTACCTGATAACTGTAGTACCTGATAACTGCAGTACCTGATAATTGCAGTACCTGATACTTGCAGTACCTGATAACTGCAGTACCTGATAATTGCAGTACCTGATACTTGCAGTACCTGATAACTGTAGTACCTGATAACTGCAGTACCTGATAATTGCAGTACCTGATAACTGTAGTACCTGATAACTGCAGTACCTGATAATTGCAGTACCTGATACTTGCAGTACCTGATAACTGTAGTACCTGATAACTGCAGTACCTGATAATTGCAGTACCTGATACTTGCAGTACCTGATAACTGCAGTACCTGATAACTGCAGTACCTGATAACTGTAGTACCTGATAACTGTAGTACCTGATAACTGCAGTACCTGATAATTGCAGTACCTGATACTTGCAGTACCTGATAACTGCAGTACCTGATAATTGCAGTACCTGATACTTGCAGTACCTGATAACTGTAGTACCTGATAACTGCAGTACCTGATAATTGCAGTACCTGATAACTGTAGTACCTGATAACTGCAGTACCTGATAATTGCAGTACCTGATACTTGCAGTACCTGATAACTGTAGTACCTGATAACTGCAGTACCTGATAATTGCAGTACCTGATACTTGCAGTTCCTGATAACTGCAGTACCTGATAATTGCAGTACCTGATACTTGCAGTACCTGATAACTGTAGTACCTGATAACTGCAGTACCTGATAATTGCAGTACCTGATACTTGCAGTACCTGATAACTGCAGTACCTGATAATTGCAGTACCTGATACTTGCAGTACCTGATAATTGCAGTACCTGATAACTGTAGTACCTGATAACTGCAGTACCTGATAATTGCAGTACCTGATACTTGCAGTTCCTGATAACTGCAGTACCTGATACTTGCAGTACCTGATAACTGCAGTACCTGATAATTGCAGTACCTGATACTTGCAGTACCTGATAACTGCAGTACCTGATAATTGCAGTACCTGATACTTGCAGTACCTGATAACTGCAGTACCTGATACTTGCAGTACCTGATAACTGCAGTACCTGATAATTGCAGTACCTGATACTTGCAGTTCCTGATACTTGCAGTACCTGATACTTGCAGTACCTGATAACTGCAGTACCTGATAATTGCAGTACCTGCTAATTGCAGTACCTGATACTGCAGTACCTGATAACTTGCAGTACCTGATAACGGCAGTACCTGATAACTGTAAGTACATGATAATTGCGTACCTGATAACTGTAGTACCTGATAACTGCAGTACCCTGATAACTGCAGTACAAGATACTTTCAGTACCTGATAACTGCCAGTACCTGATAACTGCAGTACCTGATAATTGCAGTACCTGATTATGGCTTAGTTACCGTGGATACTTGCCAGTTCTGATAATCTTGTAGTACCTGATAATCTGCAGTACCTGATAACTGCAGTACCTGATAACTGCAGTACCTGATAACTGCAGTACCTGATAATTGCAGTACCTGATACTAACTGCAGTACCTGATACTGACAGTACCTGAATACTTGCAGTAACCTGATAACCTGCAGTACCTGATAACTGGCAGTACCTGACAACTGCAGTACCTGGTAACTGCAGTACCTTCTTGCAGTACACTGTACTCAGTACCTGATAACTTGCAGTAGCCTGAATAATTGCAGTACCTGATAACTGGCAGTACCTGATAACTGCAGTAACCTGATAACTGCAGTACCCTTGATAACTGCAGTACCTGATAACTGGCAAGTACCTTGAAAAATTGCAGTACCTGATACTTGCAGTACCTGATAACTGCTAGTACCTGATAACTGCAGTACCTGATAATTGCAGTACCTGATAACTGCAGTACCTGATAACTGCAGTACCTGATACTTGCAGTACCTGATAACTGCAGTACCTGATAACTTGCTAGTACCTGATAACTGCAGTACCTGATAATTGCAGTACCTGATACTTGCAGTACCTGATAACTGCAGTACCTGATAATTGCAGTACCTGATACTTGCAGTACCTGATAACTGTAGTACCTGATAACTGCAGTACCTGATAACTGCAGTACCTGATAACTGCAGTACCTGATAACTGCAGTACCTGATAATTGCAGTACCTGATAATTGCAGTACCTGATAACTGTAGTACCTGATAACTGCAGTACCTGATAATTGCAGTACCTGATAATTGCAGTACCTGATAACTGCAGTACCTGATAATTGCAGTACCTGATACTTGCAGTACCTGATAACTGCAGTACCTGATAATGCAGTACCTGATACTTGCAGTACCTGATACTTGCAGTACCTGATAACTGCAGTACCTGATAACTGCAGTAACCTGATAATTGCAGTACATGATACTTGCAGTACCTGATAACTGCAGTACCTTGATACTTGCAGTACCTGATAACTGTCAGTACTTGATAACTGCAGTACCTGATAACTTGCAGTACCTGATAACTGCAGTACCTGATAATTGGGCAGTACCTGATACTTGCAGTACCTGATAACTTGCAGTACCTGATAACTGCAGTACCTGATAACTGCAGTACCTGATAACTGCAGTACCTGATAATTGCAGTACCTGATAACTGCAGTACCTGATAACTGCAGTACCTGATAACTGCAGTACCTGATACTTGCAGTACCTGATAACTGCAGTACCTGATAACTGCAGTACCTGATAATTGCAGTACCTGAATAACTGCAGTACCTGATAACTGCAGTACCTATAATTGAAGTACCTGATACTTGCAGTACCTGATAACTGTAGTACCTGATAACTGCAGTACCTGATAATTGCAGTACCTGTATCTGATACCTGATAACTGCAGTACCTGATAACTGCAGTACCTGATAACTGCAGTACTTGATAATTGCAGTACCTGATAACTGCAGTACCTGATAATTGCAGTACCTGATAACTGCAGTACCTGATGCTTGCAGTACCTGATAACTGCATTACCTGACAATTGCAGTACCTGATAATTGCAGTACCTGATAACTGCAGTACCTGATAATTGCAGTACCTGATACTTGCAGTACCTGATAACTGCAGTACCTGATAATTGCAGTACCTGATAATTGCAGTACCTGATAACTGCAGTACCTGATGCTTGCAGTACCTGATAACTGCAGTACCTGATAATTGCAGTACCTGATAACTGTAGTACCTGATAACTGCAGTACCTGATAACTGCAGTACCTGATAATTGCAGTACCTGATAACTGCAGTACCTGATAGCTGTAGTACCTGATAACTGCAGTACCTGATAACTGCAGTACCTGATACTTGCAGTACCTGATAACTGCAGTACCTGATAATTGCAGTACCTGATACTTGCAGTACCTGATAACTGCAGTACCTGATAATTGCAGTACCTGATAACTGCAGTACCTGATAATTGCAGTACCTGATAACTGTAGTACCTGATAATTGCAGTACCTGATAATTGTAATACCTGATAACTGCAGTACCTGATAACTGCAGTACCTGATAATTGCAGTACCTGATAACTGCAGTACCTGATAACTGTAGTACCTGATAACTGCAGTACCTGATAATTGCAGTACCTGATAATTGCAGTACCTGATACTTGCAGTACCTGATAACTGCAGTACCTGATAACTGCAGTACCTGATACTTGCAGTACCTGATAACTGCAGTACCTGATAATTGCAGTACCTGATACTTGCAGTACCTGATAACTGCAGTACCTGATACTTGCAGTACCTGATACTTGCAGTACCTGATAACTGCAGTACCTGATAATTGCAGTACCTGATAACTGCAGTACCTGATAACTGTAGTACCTGATAATTGCAGTACCTGATAACTGTAGTACCTGACAACTGCAGTACCTGATAACTGCAGTACCTGATACTTTCAGTACCTGATAACTGCAGTACCTGATAACTGTAGTACCTGATAATTGCAGTACCTGATAACTGTAGTACCTGATAACTGCAGTACCTGATAATTGTAATACCTGATAACTGCAGTACCTGATAACTGCAGTACCTGATAACTGCAGTACCTGATAATTGCAGTACCTGATACTTGCAGTACCTGATACTTGCAGTACCTGATAACTGCAGTACCTGATAACTGTAGTAACTGATAATTGCAGTACCTGATAACTGTAGTACCTTACAACTGCAGTACCTGGTAACTGCAGTACCTGATACTTGCAGTACCTGATAACTGCAGTACCTGATAACTGTAGTACCTGATAATTGCAGTACCTGATAACTGTAGTACCTGATAACTGCAGTACCTGATAATTGCAGTACCTTATAACTGCAGTACCTGATAACTGCAGTACCTGATAATTGCAGTACCTGATAATTGCAGTACCTGATAATTGCAGTACCTGATAACTGCAGTACCTGATAACTGTAGTACCTGATAACTGCAGTACCTGATACTTGCAGTACCTGATAACTGCAGTACCTGATAACTGCAGTACCTGATAATTGCAGTACCTGATAACTGTAGTACCTGATAACTGCAGTACCTGATACTTGCAGTACCTGATAACTGCAGTACCTGATAATTGCAGTACCTGATAACTGCAGTACCTGATAATTGCAGTACCTGATAATTGCAGTACCTGATAACTGCAGTACCTGATAACTGTAGTACCTGATAATTGCAGTACCTGATAATTGCAGTACCTGATAATTGCAGTACCTGATAACTGCAGTACCTGATAACTGCAGTACCTGATAATTGCAGTACCTGATAATTGCAGTACCTGATAACTGCAGTACCTGATAATTGCAGTACCTTATAACTGCAGTACCTGATAACTGTAGTACCTGATAATTGCAGTACCTGATAATTGCAGTACCTGATACTTGCTAGTACCTGATAATTGGCAGTGCCTGAGAACTGTAGTACCTGATAACTGCAGTACCTGATAATTGCAGTACCTGATAACTGCAGTACCTGATAACTGTAGTACCTGATAACTGCAGTACCTGATAATTGCAGTACCTGATAATTGCAGTACCTGATAATTGCAGTACCTGATAACTGCAGTAACCTGATAACTGTAGTACCTGATAATTGCAGTACCTGATAACTGCAGTACCTGATAACTGTAGTACCTGATAACTGTAGTACCTGATAACTGCAGTACCTGATAACTGTAGTACCTGATATTTGCAGTACCTGATAACTGCAGTACCTGATAACTGCAGTACCTGATAATTGCAGTACCTGATAATTGCAGTACCTGATAATTGCAGTACCTGATAACTGCAGTACCTGATAACTGTAGTACCTGATAATTGCAGTACCTGATAACTGCAGTACCTGATAACTGTAGTACCTGATAAGTGCAGTACCTGATAATTGCAGTACCTGATAACTGTAGTACCTGATAATTGCAGTACCTGATAACTGCAGTACCTGATAATTGCAGTACCTGATAACTGCAGTACCTGATAATTGCAGTACCTGATAACTGCAGTACCTGATAACTGTAGTACCTGATAACTGCAGTACCTGATAATTGCAGTACCTGATAATTGCAGTACCTGATAATTGCAGTACCTGATAACTGCAGTACCTGATAACTGTAGTACCTGATAATTGCAGTACCTGATAACTGCAGTACCTGATAACTGTAGTACCTGATAAGTGCAGTACCTGATAATTGCAGTACCTGATAACTGCAGTACCTGATAACTGTAGTACCTGATAATTGCAGTACCTGATAACTGCAGTGCCTGATAATTGCAGTACCTGATAACTGCAGTACCTGATAATTGCAGTACCTGATAACTGCAGTACCTGATAACTGCAGTACCTGATAATTGCAGTACCTGATAACTGCAGTACCTGATAATTGCAGTACCTGATAATTGCAGTACCTGATAACTGCAGTACCTGATAACTGTAGTACCTGATAATTGCAGTACCTGATAATTGCAGTACCTGATAATTGCAGTACCTGATAACTGCAGTACCTGATAACTGCAGTACCTGATAATTGCAGTACCTGATAATTGCAGTACCTGATAACTGCAGTACCTGATAATTGCAGTACCTGATAACTGCAGTACCTGATAATCAATAATGCAGTGAGTACCTGGCAGGACTGATGTGTGTCATGTTGGGGAAGAGTGAGCCATACAGTCTAGGCCACACTGGGTCAACAGGCTCTTCTTTGTAGACACACATCTGCTGACCTTGAGGTTGTTTAGGCTAACAGGTGTTGCAACTCATTTATCAAGGGCAAAATATATGTTGTGGAAACAATATTGGTGATTGACAATGCTGATAAAAACAAATTAAACCTAAATACACATTTAAAGGGAGAGTCGTGTTAAGGAGGTTGATAACAACATACAAGTGATGGCTGATAACAACATACAAGTGATGGCTGATAACAACATACAAGAGATGGCTGATAACAACATACAAGGGACGGCTGATAACAACATACAAGTGATGGCTGATAACAACATACAAGTGATGGCTGATAACAACATACAAGTGATGGCTGATAACAACATACAAGAGATGGCTGATAACAACATACAAGGGACGGCTGATAACAACATACAAGTGATGGCTGATAACAACATACAAGTGATGGCTGATAACAACATACAAGTGATGGCTGATAACAACATACAAGAGATGGCTGATAACAACATACAAGTCATGGCTGATAACAACATACAAGTGATGGCTGATAACAACATACAAGGGACGGCTGATAACAACATACAAGTGATGGCTGATAACAACATACAAGTGACGGCTGATAACAACATACAAGTGATGGCTGATAACAACATACAAGTGATGGCTGATAACAACATACAAGTGATGGCTGATAACAACATACAAGTGATGGCTGATAACAACATACAAGTGATGGCTGATAACAACATACAAGTGATGGCTGATAACAACATACAAGTCATGGCTGATAACAACATACAAGTCATGGCTGATAACAACATACAAGTGATGGCTGATAACAACATACAAGTGATGGCTGATAACAACATACAAGTCATGGCTGATAACAACATACAAGTGATGGCTGATAACAACATACAAGTGATGGCTGATAACAACATACAAGTGATGGCTGATAACAACATACAAGTGATGGCTGATAACAACATACAAGTGATGGCTGATAACAACATACAAGTGATGGCTGATAACAACATACAAGTGATGGCTGATAACAACATACAAGTGACGGCTGATAACAACATACAAGTGATGGCTGATAACAACATACAAGTGATGGCTGATAACAACATACAAGGGACGGCTGATAACAACATACAAGTGATGGCTGATAACAACATACAAGTGACGGCTGATAACAACATACAAGTGATGGCTGATAACAACATACAAGTGATGGCTGATAACAACATACAAGTCATGGGCTGATAACAACATACAAGTGATGGCTGATAACAACATACAAGTGATGGCTGATAACAACATACAAGTGATGGCTGATAACAACATACAAGTGATGGCTGATAACAACATACAAGTGATGGCTGATAACAACATACAAGTGATGGCTGATAACAACATACAAGTCATGGCTGATAACAACATACATGTGATGGCTGATAACAACATACAAGTCATGGCTGATAACAACATACAAGTGATGGCTGATAACAACATACAAGTCATGGCTGATAACAACATACAAGTGATGGCTGATAACAACATACAAGTGATGGCTGATAACAACATACAAGTGATGGCTGATAACAACATACAAGTGATGGCTGATAACAACATACAAGTGATGGCTGATAACAACATACAAGTGATGGCTGGTAACAACATACAAGTGATGGCTGATAACAACATACAAGTGATGGCTGATAACAACATACAAGTGATGGCTGATAACAACATACAAGGGACGGCTGATAACAACATACAAGTGATGGCTGATAACAACATACAAGTGACGGCTGATAACAACATACAAGTGATGGCTGATAACAACATACAAGTGATGGCTGATAACAACATACAAGTGACGGCTGATAACAACATACAAGTGATGGCTGATAACAACATACAAGTGACGGCTGATAACAACATACAAGTGATGGCTGATAACAACATACAAGTGATGGCTGATAACAACATACAAGTGATGGCTGATAACAACATACAAGTGACGGCTGATAACAACATACAAGTGATGGCTGATAACAACATACAAGTGATGGCTGATAACAACATACAAGTGATGGCTGATAACAACATACATGGTTAATAACATTAAGAATGACCTAAAGTGTTCCTACTGTAGTGTTCAGGCCCCGATCACTCAAAATCTTTTTCACTCTATCTTTCCACCTCCAATTTGGTCTCCCACTTCTCCACGTTCCCTCCACCTCTGACACATATATCCTCTTTGTCAATCTTTTTATTTCCACACATCTCTCTTACCCTTTCATTACTTACTCGATCAAACCACCTCACACCACACATTGTCCTCAAACATATCATTTCCAGCACATCCACCCTCCTCCGCACAACCCTATCTATAGCCCACGCCTCGCAACCATATAACAGTGTTGGAACCACTATTCCTTCAAACATACCCATTTTTGCATTCCGGGATAATGTTCTCGCCTTCCACGCATTTTTCAACGGTCCCAGAACTTCCGCCCCCTCCCCCACCCTGTGACTCACTTCCGCTTCCATGGTTCCATCCGCTGCCAAATCCACTCCTAGATATCTAAAACACATCACTTCCTCCAGTTTTTCTCCATTCAAACTTATCTCCCAATTGATTTGTCCCTCAACCCTACTGTACATAATAACCTTGCTCTTATTCACATTTACTCTCTGTTTTCTTCTTTCGCACACTTTACCAAATTCAGTCACCAGCTTCTGCAGTTTCTCACCCGAATCAGCCACCAGCGATGTATCATCAGCGAACAACAACTGACTCACTTCCCAAGCTCTCTCATCCACGACAGACTGCATACTTTCACCTCTCAGCAAAACTCCTGCATTCACCTCCGTAACAACCCCATCCATAAACAAATTTAACAGCCATGGAGACATCACGCACCCCAGCCGCAAACCGACATTCACTGAGAACCAATCACTTTCATTTCTTTCTACACGTACACATGCCTTACATCCTCGATAAAAACTTTTCACTGCTTCTAACAACTTGCCTCCCACACCATATATTCTTAATACCTTCCACAGAGCATCTCTATCAACTCTAACATATGCGTTGTCTAGATCCATAAATGCTACATACGAATCCATTTGTTTTTTTAAATATTTCTCACATACATTCTTCAAAGCAAACACCTGATCTACACATCCTGTACCACTTCTGAAACCACACTGCTCTTCCCCAATCTGATGGAAAGAACGTGTGAAGCATTATCAAGATGGACGTTATCTACAGTGGGTAAGGACGTGTGAAGCAAATATCAAGAAGGACGTTACCTACAATGGGTAAGGTGTGAAGAAATTTGAAGATGGACGCTATCTACAGTAGGTAAGAAGGTCTGAAGCAATATCAAGATCGACGTTATCTACAGTGGGTAAGAACGCATGAAGCAATATCAAGATGGACGTTATCTACAGTGGGTAAGAACGTGTAAAGCAATATCAAGATGGACGTTATCTACAGTGGGTAAGAACGCATGAAGCAATATCAAGATGGACGTTATCTACAGTGGGTAAGAACGTGTGAAACAATATCAAGATAGACGTTATCTACAGTAGGTAAGAAGGTGTGAAGCAATATAAAGATGGACGTTATCTACAGTAGGTAAGAACGTGCGAAGCAATATCAAGATGGACGTTATCTACAGTGGGTAAGAACGTATGAAGCAATATCAAGATGGACGTCATTTACAGTGGGTAAGAACGTGTGAAATAATATCAAGATAGACGTTATCTACAGTAGGTAAGAACGTGTGAAGCAATATCAAGACGGACGTTATCTACAGTAGGTAAGAACGTGCGAAGCAATATCAAGATGGACGTTATCTACAGTGGGTAAGAACGTATGAAGCAATATCAAGATGAGCGTTATCTACAGTAGGTAAGAACGTGCGAAGCAATATCAAGATGGACGTTATCTACAGTGGGTAAGACCTTGTGAAGCAACATCAAGATGGACGTTATCTACAGTGGGAAAGAACGTGTGAAGCAACATCAATATGAACGTTATCTACAGTGATTAAGAACGTGTGAAGCAATATCAACATGGACGTTATCTACAGTGGGTACGAACGTATAAAGCAATATCAAGATGGACGTCATCTACAGTGGGATAGAACGTGTGAAGCAATATCAAGATGGATGTTATCTACAGTGGGACAGAACGTCTGAAGCAATATCAAGATGGACGTAATCTACAGTGGGTAAGAATGTGTGAGGAACTATGAAGATGGACGTTATCTACAGTGGGAAAGAACGTGTGAAGGAATATCAAGATGGACGTTATCTACACAAGGGAAAGAACGTGTGAAGCAATATCAAGATGGACGTTATCTACACAAGGGAAAGAACGTGTGAAGCAATATCAAGAGCGACGTTATCTAAAGTGGGTGAGAACGTGTGAAGCACTATCAATATGAACGTTATCTACAGTGAGCTAGGTGTGAAGCAATATCAAGATGGACGTTATCTACAGTGGGGAAGAACGTGTGAAGCAATATCAAGATGGACGTTATCTACAGTGGGTAAGAACGTGGAGAGGAATATCAATATGGACGTTATCTACAGTGGGAAAGAACGCGTGAAGCAATATCAAGGTAGACGTTATCTACAGTGGGTTAGGTGTGAAGCAATATCAAGATGCACGTTATCTACAGTGGGTAAGAACGTGTGAAGCAATATCAAGATGGACGTTATCTACAGTGGGTAAGAACGCATGAGGCAATATAAAGATGGACGTTATCTACAGTGGGTAAGAACGTATGAGGCAATATAGAGATGAACGTTACCTACTGTGGGAAAGAACGTGTGAAGTAATATCAAGATGGAGGTTATCTACAGTGGGTCAAAACGTGTGAAGCAATATCAAGATGGACGTTGATCTATAGTGGGTAAGAGCGTGTGAAGCAATATGAAGATGGACGTTATCTACAGTGGTTAAGAACGTGTGAAGCAACATCAAGATCGACGTTCTGTACAGTAGGAAGGAACATGTGAAGCAATATCAAGAGGGACGTTATCTACAGTGGGTAAGAACGTGCGAAGCAAATATCAAGATGGACGTTATCTACAGTGGGTAAGGTGTGAAGCAATATAAAGATGGACGTTAGTGACAGTGGGTAAGACGTGTGAAGCAACATCAAGATGGACGACATTTACAGTGGGAAGGAACGTGTGAAATAATATCAAGATGGACGTTATCTACAGCGGTTAAAAACCTGTGAAGCAATATCAAGATGGATGTTATCTACAGTGGGTAAGAACGTGTCAAGCAAATATCACGATGGACGTTATCTACAGTTGGTAAGAAGGAGTGAAGGAATATAAAGATGGATGTTATTGAGAGTGGGTAAGAACGTGGGAAGCAACATCAAGACAGAAGTTATTTACAGTGAGTAAGAACGTGTGAAGCAACATCAAGATGGACGTTATCTACAGTGGTTAAGAACGTGTGAAGCAATATGAAGATGGACGTTATCTACAGTGTGTAAGAACGTGTGAAGCAATATCAAGATGGACGTTATCTACAGCGGGTAAGAACGTATGAAGCAATATCAAGATGGACGTTATCTACAGTGGGAAAGAACGTGTGAAGCAACATCAATATGAACGTTATCTACAGTGATTAAGAACGTGTGAAGCAATATCAACATGGACGTTATTTACTGTGGGTAAGAACGTATGAAGCAATATCATGATGGAAGTTATCTACAGTGGGATAGAACGTGTGAAGCAATATCAAAGTAGACGTTATCTACAGTGGGTAAGAAGGTGTGAAGCAATACCAAGATGGACTTTATCTACTGTGGGTAAGAACGTGTGAAGCAATATAAAGATGGACGTTATCTACAGTGGGTAAGAACGTATGCGGCAATATAAAGATGGACGTTATCTACAGTGGGTAAGAACGTATGAGGCAATATAGAGATGGACGTTACCTACTGTGGGAAAGAACGTGTGAAGTAATACCAAGATGGAGGTTATCTACAGTGGGTAAAAACGTGTGAAGCAATATCAAGATCGACGTTCTCTACAGTAGGAAGGAACATGTGAAGCAATATCAAGATGGACGTTGATCTATAGTGGGTAAGAGCATGTGAAACAATATGAAGATAGACGTTATCTACAGTGGGTAAGAACGTGTGAAGCAATATCAAGATCGACGTTCTCTACAGTAGGAAGGAACATGTGAAGCAATATCAAGATGGACGTTATCTACAGTGGGTAAGAACGTGCGAAGCAAATATCAAGATGGACGTTATCTACAGTAGGTAAGAAGGTGTGAAGCAATATAAAGATGGACGTTATCTACAGTGGGTAAGAACGTGTGAAGCAACATCAAGATGGACGCCATTTACAGTGGGTAAGAACGTGTGAAATATGAAGATGGACGTTATCTACAGCGGTTAAAAACGTGTGAAGCAATATCAAGATGGATGTTATCTACAGTGGGTAAGAACGTGTGAAGCAAATATCAAGATTGACGTTATCTACAGTTGATAAGGAGTGAAGGAATATAAAGATGGATGTTATTGAGAGTGGGTAAGAACGTGGGAAGCAACATCAAGACAGACGTTATTTACAGTGGGTAAGAACGTGTGAAGCAACATCAAGATGGACGTTATCTGCAGTGGTTAAGAACGTGTGAAGCAATATGAAGATGGCCGTTATTTACAGTGGGTAAGAACGTATGAAGCATATCAAGTTGGGCGTTATCTACAGTGGGTAAGAACGTGTGAAGCAAATTCAAGATGGACGTTATCTACAGTGGGTAAGACCGTGTGAAGCAATATCAAGATGGACGTTATCTACAGTGGGAAAGAACGTCTAAAGCAACATCAAGATAGACGTTATCTAAAGTGATGAAGAACCTGTGAAGCAATATCAAGATGGACGTTATCTACAGTGGTTAAGAACGTATGAAGCAATATCAAGATGGACGTTATCTAAAGTGGGAAAGAACGTGTGAAGCAATATCAAGACGGATGTTATCTACAGTGGGAAAGAACGTCTGAAGCAATGACAAGATGGACGTTATCTACAGTGGGTAAACATGTGTGAGGCAATATGAAGATGGACGTTATCTGCAGTGGGCAAAAACGTGTGAAAGAATATTAAGATGGACGTTATCTACAGTGGGAAAGAACGTGTGTAGCAATATCAAAATGGACGTTATATACAGTGGCTAAGAACGTGTGAAGCAATATCATGATGGACGTTATCTAAAAAGGGTAAGAACGTGTGAAGCAATATCAAGATGGACGTTATCTACAGTGGGCAAGGTGTGAAGCAATATCAAGATGGATGTTATCTACAGTGGGTAAGAACGTGTGAAGCAAGATCAAGATTGACGTTATCTACAGTGGGTAAGACCGTGTGAAGCAATATCAAGATGGACGTTATCTACAGTGGGTAAAAACGTGGTAAGCAATATCCAGATGGACGTTATCTATAGTGGGTAAGAACGTATGGAATAATATCAAGACGGACGTTATCTACAGTGGGAAAGAATGTGTGAAGCAATATCAAGATGGACGTTATCTAGAGTGGGTAAGAATGTGCTAAGTAATATCAAGGACATCATCTACAGTGGGAAGAAATTTGTGTGAAGCAATATCAAGATGGACGTTTATCTACAGTAGGTAAGAACGTGTGAAGCAATAACAAGATGGACGTTATATACAGTGGGTAAGAATGTGTGAAGCAATATCAATATGGACGTTATCTACAGTGGGTAAGAATGTGGAGAGGGATATCAATATGGACGTTATCTACAGTGGGAAAGAACGCGTGAAGCAATATCAAGGTCGACGTTATCTACAGTGGGTAAGAACGTGTGAAGTAATATCAAGATGGACGTTATCTAAAGTGGGTAAGAATGTGTGAAGCAATATCAACACGGACGTTATCTTCAGTGGGTAAGAACGTATGAGGAAATATAAAGATGGACGTTATCTACTGTGGGAAAGAACGTGTGAAGTAATATCAAGATGGACGTTATCTAGAGGAGCAAAGAACGTGTGAAGGAATATCAAGATGGACGTTATCTACGGTGGGTACAAACGTGTGAAGCAAATATCAAGATGGACGGTATCTACAGTGGGAAAGAACGTGTGAATCACTTTCAAGATGGACGTTATCTACAGTGGGAATGAACCTGTGAAGCAATATAATGATGAACGTGATCTACAGTGGGTAAGAACGTCTGAAGCAATATGAAGATGGACGTTATCTACAGTGGGAATGAAGGTATGAAACAATATCATGATGAAAGTTATATAAAGTGGGTAAGAACGTGTGAAGCAAAGTCAAGATGGACGTTATCTACAGTGGGTAAGGTGTGAAGCAATTTCAAGATGGAAGTTATCTACAGTGGGTAAGAACGTGTGAAGCAATAAAGAGATGGACGTTATCTAAAGTGGGTAAGAACGTGTGAAGCAATAAAGAGATGGACGTTATCTAAAGTGTGTAGGAACGTGTGAAGCAATATGAATATGGACGTTATCTTCAGTGGGTAAGAATATGTGAAGAAATATCAAAATAGACGTTATCTACAGTGGGTAAGAACGTGCGAACCAATATCAAAATGGACGTTATCTACAGTGGGAATGAACGTGTGAAGCAATATCAAGATGGACGTTAAATAAAGTGGGTAAGAACGTGTGAAGGAATATCAAGATGATCGTTATATACAGTGAGTAAGAACATGTGAAGCAATATGAAGATCGACGTTATCTAGAAAGGGTAAAAACGTGTGAAGCAGTATCAACATGGATGTTATCTACAGTGGGTAAGAACGTGTGAAGCAATATCAAGATGGACGTTATATACAGTGGGTAAGAACGTGTGAAGCAATATGAAGATCATCGTTATCTAGAAAGGGTAAAAACGTGTGAAGCAGTATCAACATGGACGTTATCTACAGTGGGTAAGAACGTGTGAAGTAATATAAAGATGGACGTTATCTACAGTGGTTAAGAACGTGCGAAGCAATATCAAGATGGACGTTATCTAAAGTGAGTAAGAACGTGTTAAGGAATATCAAGATGGAAGTTATCTACAGTGGGGAAGAACGTGTGAAAAAATATCAAGATGGACGTTATCTACAGTGGGTAAGAACGTGTGAGGCAATATGAAGATGGACGTTATGTACAGTGAGTAAGAACGTGTGAAACAATATCAAGATGGACGCTATCTACAGTGGGTGAGAACGTGTGAAGCAATATCAAGAATGACGTTATCTACAGTGGGTAAGAAGGAGTGAGGCAATATAAAGATGGAATAATATCTACAGTGGGAAAGAGCGTGTGAGGGAATATTGAGATGGACGTTATTTACGGTGGGAAAGAACGTGTGAAGTAATATCAATATGGACGTTATCTACAGTGGTTAAGAACGTGTTAAGCAATATCAAGATGGAAGTTATCTACAGTGGGTAACAACGTGTGTAGCAATATCAAGATGGACGTTATCTACAGTGGGAAAGAAAGTGTGAGGGAATAACAAGATGGACGTTATCTACAGTGGGTGAGAATGTGTGAAGCAACATCAAGATGGACGTTATCTAAAGTGGGAAAGAACGTGTGAAGCAATATCAAGATGGACGTTAACTACAGTGGGTGAGAACATGTGAAGCAATATCAAGAATGACGTTATCTACAGTGGGTAAGAAGGAGTGAGGCAATATAAAGATGGAATAATATCTACAGTGGGAAAGAGCGTGTGAAGGAATATTGAGATGGACGTTATTTACGGTGGGAAAGAACGTGTGAAGTAATATCAAGATGGACGTTATCTACAGTGGTTAAGAACGTGTGAAGCAATATCAAGATGGACGTTATCTACAGTGGGTAAGAACGTATGAAGCAATATCAAGATGGACCTTATCTACAGTGGGAAAGAACGTATGAACCAATATGAAGATGGACATTATCTACAGTGGGTAAGAAATTGTGAAGCAATATCAAGATGGACATTATCTCTAGTGGGTATGAACGTGTGAGGCCATATGAAGAAGGACGTTACCTACAGTGGGAAAGAATGTGTAAAGGAATATTAAGATCTACGTTAACTACAGTGGGTAGGAACGTGTGAGGCAAATATCAAGATGGACGTTATCTAATGTAGGTAAGAACGAGTGAGGGAAAATGAAGATAGACGTTATCTACAGTGGAAAAGAACGTGTGAAGGAATATTAAGATGGACGTTATCTACAGTGGGAAAGAACGTGTGAAGCAACATCAAGATGGACGTTATCTACAGTGCTTAGGAACGTGTGAAGCAATATGAAGATGGATGTTATCTACAGTGGGTAAGAATGTGTGTAGCAATATCAAGATGAACGTTATCTACAGTGGGAAATAACGTGTGAAGGAATAACAAGATGGACGTTATCTACAGTGGGTAATAAAGTGTGAAGCAATATCAAGATGGACGTTATCTACAAAGGGTAAGAACGTGTGATGCAATATCAAGATGGACGTTATATACAGAGGGTAAAAACGTGTAACGCAATATCAAGATGGACGTTATATGCAGTGGGTAAGAACGTGTGAAGCAATAACAAGATCGACGTTTTCTCCAGTGGCTAAGAACGTTTGAAGCAATATCAACATGGACGTTATCTACAGTGGGTAAGAACGTGTGAAGTAATATCAAGATAGACGTTATCTACAGTGGGTAAGAACGTGTGAAGCATTATCAAGATGGACGTTATCTACAGTGGGTAAGAACGTTTTAAGCAATAACAAGATGGACGATATCTTCAGTGGGAAGGAACGTGTGAAGCAATATCAAGATGGACGTTATCTACAGTGGTTAAGAATGTGTGAAGCAATATCAAGATGGGCGTTATCTACAGCGGGTAAGAACGTATGAAGCAATATCAAGAGGGAAGTTATCTACAAAGGGTAAGAACGTGTGAAGCAATATCAAGATGGAGGTTATCTACAGTGGTTGAAAATGTGTCAAGCAATATCAAGATGTACGTTATCTACAGTGGGTAAGAAAGTGTGAAGCAATATCGAGATGGACGTTATCTACAGTGGGAAAGAACGTGTGAAGCAATATAAAGATGGATGCTATCTACAGTGGGTAAGAATGTGTGAAATAATATCAAGATGGATGGTATCTACAGTGGATAAGAACGTGTGAAGCAATATCAAGATGGACGTTATCTACAGTGGGGAAGAACATGTGAAGCAATATCAAGATGGACATTATCTACAGTGGGTAAGAACGTGTGAAGCAATATCAAAATGGACGTTATCTACAGTGGGTAAGAAAGCGTGAAGCAATATCAAGAAGGACGTTACGTACAGTAGGTAAGAACGTGTGAAGCAATATCACGACGGACGTTATCTACAGTGGGTAAGAACGTATGAAGTAATATCTACAGTCGGAAAAAACGTGTGAAGCAATATCAAGATGGACGTTAGCTACAGTGGGTAAGAACGTGTGAAGAATTAACAAGATGGACGTTATCTACAGTGGGTAGGAACGTGTTAAACAATATCAATATGGACGTTATCTACAGAGGGTAAGAACGTGTGAAGCAATATCAAGAGTGACGTTATCTACATTGGGTAAGAACGTGTGAAGCAATATCAATATGGACGTTATCTACAGTGAGTAAAAAGGTGTGACCTATTATCAAGATGGACGTTATCTATAGTGGGAAAGAACGTGTGAAGCAATATCAAGATGGACGTTATCTAAAGTGGGAAAGAACTTGTGGAGCAATATTAAGATCGACGTTATCTACAGTGGGAAAGAACGCGTGAAGAAATATCAAGATGGACGTTATCTACAGTGCGTGAGAATGTATGAAACAATATGAAGATGGACGTTATCTACAGTGGGTAACAACGTGTGAAGAAATATCGAGACAGACGTTATCTACAGTGGGTAAGAACGGGTGAAGCAATATCAAGATGGGTAAGAAAAAGTGAAGTAATACAAAGATGGACGGTATCTGCAGTGGGAAAGAACGTGTGAAGCAATATCAAGATGGACGTTATCTAAAGTGGGAAAGAACGTGTGAAGCAATATCAAGATAGACGTTAACGACAGTGAGTGAGAAAGAGTGAAGCAATATCAAGATGGACCATATCTACAGTGATGAAGAACGAGTGAGGCAATATGAAGATGGACGTTATCTACATTGGGAAAGAACGTGTGAAGGAATATTAAGATGGAGGTTATCTACAGTGGGAAAAAACGTGTGAAGCAATATCAAGATGGACGTTATCTACAGTGGTTAAGAACGTGTGAAGCAATATAAAGATGGACGTTATCTACAGTGGGTAAGAACTTATGAAGCAATATCAAGATGGACGTTATCAACAGTGGGTAAGAACGTGTGAAGGAATATTAAGATGGACGTTATCTACAGTGGGTAAGAACGTGTGACGCAATATCAAGATGTACGGTATATACAATGGGTAAGAACGTGTGAAGCAATAACAAGATGGACGTTTTCTACAGTGAGTAAGAACGTGTGACGTTATATCAAGATGCACGTTATCTACAGTGGGAAAGAACGTGTGAAGCAATATCAAGATGTACGTTATCTAAAAAGGGAAAGAATATGTGGAGCAATATTAAGATCAACGTTATCTACAGTGGGAAAGAACGTGTGAAGCAATATCAAGATGAACGTTATCTATAGTGGGTATGAACGTGTGAGGCAATATGAATATGGACGTTACCTACAGTGGGAAAGAGCGTGGAAAGGAATATCAAGATGGACGTTAACTACAGTGGGTAAGAACGTGTGAAGCAAATATCAAGATGGACGTTATCTACAGTAGGTAAGAACGAGAGAGGGTAAATGAAGATGGATGTTATCTACAAAGGAAAATAATGTGTGAAAGAATATTAAGATGGACGTTATCTACAGTGGGAAAGAACGTGTGAAGCAATATCAAGATGGACGTTATCTACAGTGGTTAAGAACGTGTGAAGCAATATGAAGATGGATCTCATCTACAGTGGGTAAGAATGTTTGTAGCAATATCAAGATGGACGTTATCTACAGTGGGAAATAACGTGTGATGGAATAAAAAGATGGTCGTTATCTACAAAGGGTAAGAACGTGTGAAGCAATATCAAGATGGGCGTTATCTACAAAGGGTAAGAACGTGTGAAGCAATATCAAGATGGACGATATTTGCAGTGGGTAAGAACGTGTGACGTAATATCAAGATGGACGTTATCTACAGTGGGTAAGAAAGTGTGGAGCAAGTGTGGGTAAGAACGTGTTAAGCATTATCAAGATGGACGTTATCAAGAGTGGGTAAGAACGTATGCAGCAATATTAGAATGAACGTTATCTACAGTCGGTAAGAACGTGTGAAGCAATGTCAAGATGGACGTTAAATAAAGTGGGTAAGAACGAGTGAGGCAGTATGAAGATGGACGTTATCTACAGTCGGAAAGAACGTGTGAAGGAGTATTGAGATGGACGTTATCTACAGTGGGAAATAACGTGTGAAGGAATAACAAGATGGACGTTATGTACAGTGGGTAACAACGTGTGAAGCAATATGAAGATTGACGTTATCTAAAAAGGGTAAGAACGTGTGAAGCAATATCAAGATGGACGATATTTGCAGTGGGTAAGAAGGTGAGACGTAATATCAAGATGGACGTTGAATAAAGTGTGTAAGAATGTGTGAAGCAATATCAAGCTGGACGTTATATACAGTGGGTAACAACGTCTGAAGCAATATCAACATGGACGTTATCTAAAGTGGGTAGGAACGTGTGAAGCAATATCAAGATGGACGTTATCTACAGAGGTTAAGAACGTGTGAAACAATTTCAAGATGGACGTTATCTACAGTGGGTAAGAACGTATGAACCAATATGAAGATGGACGTTATCTACAGTGGGAAAGAACGTTGAACCAATATGAAGATGGATATTATCTACAGTGGGTAAGAACGCGTGAAGCAATATCAAGATGGACGTTATCTACAGTGGGTGACAACGTGTGAGGCAATATGATGATGGACGTTACTTACAGTCGGAAAGAACGTGCGAGGGAATATTAAGATGGACGTTAACTACATTGGGTAAGAACGTGTGAAACAAATATCAAGATGGACGTTATCTACAGTGGGAAAGATCGTGTATATCACTTTAAAGATGGATGTTATCTACAATGGGAAAGAACGTGTGAAGCAATATCAAGATGAACGTTATCTAAAGTGGGTGAGAACGTGTGAAGGAATATCAAGATCGACGTTGTCTATACTGGGAAAGAACGTGTGAAGCAATATCAAGGTGGACGTTATCTACAGTGGGTAAGGTGTGAAGCAATATCAAGATGGATGTTATCTTCATTGCGTAAGAACATGTGAAGCAATATCAATATGAACGTTATCTACAGTTAGTAAGCACGTGTGAAGCAATATCAAGATGGACGTTATCTAAAGTGGGAAAGAACGTGTGGAGTAATATCAAGACGCACGTTATCTTCAGTGGGTAAGAACATGTGAAGCAATATCAAGATGGACGTTATATACAGTGGATAAGAACGTGTAAATCAATATCAAAATGGTCGTCATATACAGTGGGTAAGAACGTGTGAAGCAATATCAAGATGGACATTATCTACAATGGGTGAGGTGTAAAGAAATTTCAAGGACATTATCTACAATGGGTAAGAACGTGTGAAGCAATATCAAGGTGGACGTTATCTTCAGTTGGTAAGAACGTGTGAAGCAATATCGAGATGGACGTTATATACAGTGGGTAAGAACGTGTAAATCAATATCAAAATGGTCGTCATATACAGTGGGTAAGAAAGTGTGAAGCAATATCAAGATGGACATTATCTACAATGGTTGAGGTGTGAAGAAATTTCAAGAAGGACGTTATCTACAGTGGGGAAGAACGTGTGAAACAATATCAATATGGACGTTATCTGCAGTGGTTAGAACGTGTGAGGCAATATGAATATGGACGTTAACTACAGTGGGAAAGAACGTGTAAAGGAATATCAAGATGGACGTCAACTACAGTGGGTAAGAACGTGTGAAGCAAATATCAAGATGGACGTTATCTACAGTAGGTAAGAACGAGTGAGGGTAAATGAAGATGGACGTTATCTACAGTGGAAAAGAACGTGTGAAGAAATATTAAAATGGAGGTTATCTACAGTGGGAAAAAACGCGTGAAGCAATATCAAGGACGTTATCTACCGTGGTTAGGAACGTGTGAAGCAATATGAAGATGGATGTTATCTACAGTGGGTAAGAACGTGTGTAGCAATATCAAGATGGACGTTATCTACAGTGAGAAAGAACGTGTGAAGGAATAACAAGATGGACGTAATCTACAGTGGGTAATAACGTGTGAAGCAATATCAAGATGGACGTTACCTACAAAGGGTAAGAACGTGGGAAGCAATATCAAGATGGACGATATTTGCAGTGGGTAAGAACGTGTGATGTAATATCAAGATGGACGTTATCTACAGTGGATAAGAACGTGTGAAGCAATATCAAGATGGACTTTATCTGCAGTGGGAAAGAACGTGTGAAGCAATATCAATATGGACGTCTCTACAGAGGGTTAGAACGTGTGAAGCAATATCAAGATGGACTTTATCTACAGTGGGTGAGAAAGTGTGAAGCGATATCAAGATGGACGTTATCTATAGTGAGTAAGAACGTGTGACGTAATATGAAGATGGACGTTATCTACAGTGGGAAAGAACGTGTGAAGCAATATCAAGATGGACGTTATCTAAAGTGGGAAAGAAGGTGTGGAGCAATATTTATATCGACGTTATCTACAGTGGGAAAGAACGCGTGAAGCAAGATGAAGATGGACTTTATGTACAATGCGTAAGAACGCGTGAAGCAATATCAAGATGGACGTTATCTACAGTAGGTAAGAACGTGTGAAGCAATATCAAGATGGACGTTATCTATAGTGAGTAAGAACGTGTGACGTAATATGAAGATGGACGTTATCTACAGTGGGAAAGAACGTGTGAAGCAATATCAAGATGGACGTTATCTAAAGTGGGAAAGAAGGTGTGGAGCAATATTTATATCGACGTTATCTACAGTGGGAAAGAACGCGTGAAGCAAGATGAAGATGGACTTTATGTACAATGCGTAAGAACGCGTGAAGCAATATCAAGATGGACGTTATCTACAGTAGGTAAGAACGTGTGAAGCAATATCAAGATAGACGTTATCTACAGTGGGTAAGAACAGGCGAAGGAATATCAAGATGGAAGTTATCTGCAGTGGGTAAAAAAAATGTGAAGTAATACAAAGATGGACGTTATCAACAGTGGGAAAGAACGTGTGAAGGAATTTTGAGATGGACGTTATCTACAGTGGCAAAGAACGTGTGAAGAAATATCAAGATGGACGTTATCTACAGTGGTTAGGAACGTGTGAAGCAATATCAAGATGGACGTTATCTACAGTGGGTAAGAACGTATGAAGCAATATCAAGATGGACGTTATCAACAGTGGGAAAGAACGTTAAACCAATATGAAAATGGACATTATCTATAGTGGGTAAGAACGTGTGAAGCAAATTCAAGATGGACGTTATCTACAGTGGGTAAGAGCGTGTGAGGCAATATGAAGATGGACGTTACCTACAGTGGGTGAGAACGTGTGAGGGAATATCAAGATGGACGTTAACTACAGTGGGTAAGAACGTGTAAAGCAAATATCAAGATGAACGTTATGTACAGTGAGAAAGAACGTGTAAATCACTTTCAAAAAGGATGTTATCTACAGAAAGACCGTATGAAGGAATAACAAGATGAAGGTGATCTACAGTGGGTGAGAACGTGTGAAGGAATGTCAAGATGGACGTTGTCTACAGTGGGAAAGAACGTGTGAAGCAATATCAAGAGGGACGTTATCTACAGTGTGTAAGGTCTGAAGCATTATCAAGATGGACGTTATCTTCTGTGCGTAAGAACATTTGAAGCAATATCAATATGAACGATATGTACAGTGGGTAAGGACGTGAGAAGCAATATCAAGATGGAGATTTTTTACAGAGGGAAAGAACATGTGGAGCAATATCAAGATGGACGTTATCTACAGTGGATAAGAACGTGTGAAGCAATATCAAGATGGACGTTATCTACAGTGGATAAGAACGTGTGAAGCAATATCATGATGGACGTTATGTACAGTGGGAAAGAAAGTGTGAAGCAATATCAAGATGGACGTTACCTACAGAGGGTAAGAACGTGTAAATCAATATCAAGATGGTCGTCATATACAGTGGGTAAGAACGTGTGATGGAATATCAAGATGGACATTATGTACAGTGGGTGAGGTGTGAAGAAATTTCAAGAAGGACGTTATCTACAGTGGGTAAGAACGTATGAAGGAATATCGAGATGGACGTTATCTACAGTGGGTAAAAACGTGTGAAGCAATATCGAGATGGACGTTATCTACAGTGGGGAAGAACGTGTGAGCAATATCAATATGGACGCTATCTACAGTGGGTAAGAACTTGTGAAGCAATATCAAGCTGGACATTATCTACAGTGGGTAAGAACTTGTGAAGCAATATCAAGATGGACTTTATCTGTAGCGGGAAAGAATGTGTGAAGGAATATCAAGATGGACGTTATCTACAGTGGGTAAGAACGTGTGAAGCAATAGCATGATGGACGTTACCTACAGTGGATAAGAACGTATGAAGGAATATCAAGATGGACGATTTCCACAGTGGGTAAGAACGTGTGAAGCAATATCAAGATGGACGTTATGTACAGTAGGAAAGAATGTGTGAAGGAATATCGAGATGGACGTTATCTGCAGTGGGTAACAATGTGTGAACCAATATCAATATTGACGTTAACTACAATAGGTAAGAACGTCTGAAGCAATATCAAGATGGACGTTATCTACAATGGGGAAGAACATGTTAAGTAATATCAATATGGATGTTATCTACAGTAGGAAAGAACGCGTGAAGCAATATCAAGATGGATGTTATCTACAGTGGGAAAGAACGTGTCAGGCAATATGGAGATGGACGTTACCTACAATAGGTAAGAAGGTTTAAAGCAATATCAAGATGGACGTTATCTACAGTGGTTAAAAACGTGTGAGGGAATATCAAGATGGACGTCATCTACAGGGGGTAAGAACGTGTGAAGCATCAAGATCGACGTTATCGACAGTGGGTAAGATCGTGTGAAGAAATATCAACATGGACATTATCTAAAGTGGGTAAGAACGTGTGAAGCACTGTCAAGATGGACTTTACCTGCAGTGGTTAAGTGTGAGGCATTATCAAGATGGACGTTATCTACAGTGGTTAAGAACGTGTCAAGCAATAACAAGATGGACGATATCTTCAGTGGGAAACAATGTGTGAAGCAATATCAAGATGGACGTTATCTACAGGGGAAAAGAACGTGTGAAGGAATAACAAGATGGACGTTATCTAGAGTGGGTAAGAACGTGTGAAGCAATATCAAGATGGACGATATTTGCAGTGGGTAAGAACGTGTGACGTAATATCAAGATGGATGTTATCTACAGTGGGTAAGAACGTGTGAAGCAATATCAAGATGATCGTTATCTACAGTGGGTAAGAACGTGTGAAGCAATATCAAGATGGACGTTATCTACAGTTGGTAAGAACGTGTGAAGCAATATTAAGATAGATGTTAAATAAAGTGGGTAAGAACGTGTGAAGCAATATCAAGATGGACGTTATCGACAGTGGGTAAGATCGTGTGAGGCAATGTCAAGATGGACGTTATCTACAGTGGTTAAGAACGTGTGAAACAATATAAAGATGGATGTTATCTAAAGTGGGTAAGAACGTGTGTAGCAATATCAAGATGGACGTTATCTACAGTGGAAAAGAACGTGTGAAGGAATAACAAGATGGACGTTATCTACAGTGGGTAAGACCGTGTGAAGCAATATCAAGATGGACGTTATCTACAAAGGGTAAGAACGTTTAAAGCAATATCAAGATGGACGATATTTGCGGTGGGTAAGAACGTGTGACGTAATATCAAGATGGATGTTATCTACAGTAGGTAAGAACGTGTGAGGCAATATCAAGATCGACGTTATCTACAGTGGGTAAGAACGTGTGAAGAAATATCAACATGGACATTATCTAAAGTGGGTAAGAACGTGTGAAGCACTGTCAAGATGGACTTTACCTGCAGTGGTTAAGTGTGAGGCATTATCAAGATGGACGTTATCTAGAGTGGTTAAGAACGTGTCAAGCAATAACAAGATGGACGATATCTTCAGTGGGAAACAATGTGTGAAGCAATATCAAGATGGACGTTATCTACAAAGGGTAAAAACGTGTGCCGCAATACCAAGATGGACGTTATCTAGAGTGGGTAAGAACGTGTGAAGCAATATCAAGATGGACGTTATCTACAGTGGGTAAGAATGTGCGAAACAATATCAAGATGGACGTTATCTACAGTGGGTAAGAACGCGTGAAGCAATATCAAGATGGACGTTATCTACAGTCGCAAAGAAAGTGTGAAGCAATATCAAGATTGACGTTATCTACAGTGGGTAAGAACGTGTGAAGCAATATCAAGATGGACGTTATCTACAGTCGCAAAGAAAGTTTGAAGCAATATCAAGATGGACGTTATCTACAGTGGGAAAGAACGTGTGAAGGAATATCAAGATGGACGTTATCTAAAGTGGGAAAGAACGTGTGGCGCAATATCAAGATCGACGTTATCTACAGTGGGAAAGAACGTGTGAAGCAATATCAAGATGGACGTTATCTGATGTCGGTAAGAACGTGTGAAGCAATACCAAGATGGACGTTATCTACAGTGGGTAAGAACGTGTGAAGAAATATCAAAATGGACGTTATGTTGTGGGTAGGAACGTGTGAAGCAATATCAAGATGGAAGTTATCTACAGTGGGTAAGAAAATGTGAAGTAATACGAAGATGGACGTTATCTACAGTGGGAAAGAACATGTGAAGCAATATCAAGATGGACGTGATCTACAGAGGGAAAGAACGTGTGAAGCAATATCAAGATGGACGTAAACTACAGTGGGTAAGAACGTGTGAGGCAATATCAAGAAGGACGTTATATACAGTGGGTAAGAACGTGTGAGGCAATATAAAGACGGACGTTATCTACAGTGGGTAAGAACGTGTGAAGCAAAGCAATATCAAGATGGACGTTATCTACAGTGTGTAAGAACGTGTGAAGCAATATCAAGATGGATATTATATACATTGGGTAAGAACGTGTGTAGCAATATCAAGATGGACGTTATCTACAGTGGGAAAGAACGTGTGAAGGAATAACAAGATGGACGTTATCTACAGTGGGTAAGAACGTGTGATGCAATATCAAGATGGACGCTATCTACAAAGGGTAAGAACATTTGAAGCAATATCGAGATGGACGATATTTGCAGTGGGTAAGAACGTGTGACAATATGAAGATGGACGGTATCTACAGTGGGTAAAAACGTGTTAAGCAATATCAAGATGGACGTTATCGACAGTCGGTAAGAGCGTGTGAGGCAATATCAAGATGGACGTTATCTACAGTGGGTAAGAACGTGTGACGTAATATCAAGATGGACGTTATATACAGTGGGTAAGAACGTGTGAAGCAATATCAAGACCGACGTTCTCTACAATGGTTAAGAACGTGTGAAGCAATATCAAGATTGACGTTATCTATAGTGGGTAAGAACGTGTAAAGCAATATCAAGATGGACGTTATCTACAGTGGGTAAGAATGTGTGAAGCAATATTAAGATAGACGTTATCTACAGTGGGTAAGAACGTGTTAAGCAATAAAAAGATGGACGATATCTACTGTGGGAAAGAACACGTGAAGCAATATCAAAAAGGACGTTATCTACAGTGGGTAAGAACGTGTGAAGCAATATCAAGATGGACGTTAAATAAAGTGGGTAAGAACGTGTGAAGCAATATCAAGATTGACGTCATATACAAAGGGTAAGAACGTGTGACGTAATATCAAGATGGACATTATATACAGTGGGTAAGAACGTGTGAAGCAATATCAAGACCGACGTTCTCTACACTGGGTAAGAACGTGTGAAGCAATATGAAAATTGACGTTATCTACAGTGGGTAAGAATGCGTGAAGCAATATTAAGATAGACGTTATCTACAGTGGGTAAGAACGTGTTAAGAAATAAAAAGATGGACGATATCTACAGTGGGAAAGAACATGTGAAGCAATATCAGAATGGACGTTCTCTACAGTGGGTAAGAACGTGAGAAGAAATATCAACAAGGACGTTATCTACAGTGGGTAAGAACGTGTGAAGCAATATCAAGATGGACGTTATCTACAGTGGGTAAGAACGTGTGAAGCAATACCAAGATGGACGTTATATATAGTGGGTAGGAACGTGCGAAGCAATATGAAGATGGACGTTATCTACAGTGGGAAAGAACGCGTGAAGCAATATCAAGATGGACGTTATCTACAGTGCGTAAGAACGTGTGGAGCAAATATCAAGATGGACGTTATCTACAGTGGGTAAGAAGGTGTGAAGCAATGTAAAGATGGACGTTACTGACAGTGGGTAAGAACGTGTAAAGGAACATCAAGATGGACGCTATTTACAGTGGGTAAGAACGTGTGAAACAATATCAAGTTGGACGGTATCAACAGTGGTTAAGAACGTGTTTACAAATACCAAGATGGACGTTATCTACAGTGGGTAAGAACGTATGAAGCAGTGTCAAAATGGACGTTTTCTACAGTGGGTAAGAACGTGTGAAGCAATATCAAGATGGACGTTATCTGCAGTGGGTAAGACCGAGTGAAGTAATATCAACATGGACGTTATCTACAGTGGGAAAGAACGTGTGAAGCAATATCCACATGGACGTTATCTACAGTGTTTAAGAACGAGTGAAGCAATATCAAGATGGACGTTTTCTACAGTGGGTTAGAACGAGTGAGGCAATATGAAGATGGACGTTATCGACAATGGGAAAGAACGTGTGAAGGAATAGTGAGATGGGCGTTATCTACAGTGGGAAAGAACGTGTGAGGCAATATCAAGATGGACGTTATCTACAGTGGGTAAGAACGTGTGAAGTAATATCAAGATGGACGTTATCTACAATGAGTAAGAACGTGTGAACCAATATCAAGATGGACGTTATCTACAGTGGTTAAGAACGTGTGAAGCAATATCAAGATGGACGTTATCTACAGTGGGTAAGAACGTGTGAAGCAATATCAAGATGGACGTTATCTACAGTGAGTAAGAACGTGTGGAGAAATATCAAGATGGACGTTATCTACAGTGAGTAAGAACGTGTTAAGCAATATCAAGATGGACGTTATCTACAGTGGGAAAGAACGTGTGGAGAAATATCAAGATGGACGTTATCTACAGTAGGTAAGAACGTGTGAAGCAATATCAAGATGGACGTTATCTACAGTGGGTAAGAACGTGTGAAGTAATATCAAGATGGACGTTATCTACAGTGAGTAAGAACGTGTGAAGCAATATCAAGATGGACGTTATCTACAGTGGGTAAGAACGTGTGAAGCAATATCAAGATGGACGTTATCTACAGTGAGTAAGAACGTGTTATGCAATATCAAGATGGACGTTATCTACAGTGGGAAAGAACGTGTGGAGAAATATCAAGATGGACGTTATCTACAGTGAGTAAGAACGTGTTAAGCAATATCAAGATGGACTTTATCTACAGTGGGAAAGAACGTGTGGAGAAATATCAAGATGGACGTTATCTACAGTGAGTAAGAACGTGTTAAGCAATATCAAGATGGACGTTATCTACAGTGAGTAAGAACGTGTTAAGCAATATCAAGATGGACGTTATCTACAGTGGGAAAGAACGTGTGGAGAAATATCAAGATGGACGTTATCTACAGTGAGTAAGAACGTGTTAAGCAATATCAAGATGGACTTTATCTACAGTGGGAAAGAACGTGTGGAGAAATATCAAGATGGACGTTATCTACAGTGAGTAAGAACGTGTTAAGCAATATCAAGATGGACGTTATCTACAGTGAGTAAGAACGTGTTAAGCAATATCAAGATGGACGTTATCTACAGTGGGTAAGAACTTGTGAAGCAATATCAAGATGGACGTTATCTACAGTGGGTAAGAACGTGTGAAGTAATATCTCACATTATCCCATGAACACTTGATAACGAGGAGGACTTTTGCCAAGACTGGACCAAGAAAACATGACTCACCAGCAGTTATGAATCCACCCAGGATGACTCACCAGCAGTTATGAATCCACCCAGGATGACTCACCAGCAGTTATGAGTCCACCAAGGATGACTCACCAGCAGTTATGAGTCCACCCACGATGAGTCAGTGTGGTGGTACAGGTTTGGTCCGGCCACACACGTTCTCACTTGAGATTTCGTCCAGTGGTCAACAAACGTTGGTTGGCGCAGGTGGTCCGCACAGGTCGGCACACAAGACCAGACTGGCGGGCAGGCGGCGGGTGGGTCGTTACCCAACTGACTCGTGAGTTGCTCAACCTCGGCAGCTCACAATGCAAGACTGACCGCAGGCGAGGACCACCTGGCCCTGCCACATGTGGCCACCACTTACGCCTGACCTTTAACACATGATGTAGACACTTCAACACACCAGTGCTCACCCAAACATCTTAACTTCAATATATAAGATATGACCACTTCAATATATAAGACATGACCACTTCAAAATATGACTTGACCGCTTCAATATCTAAGGCATGACCACTTCAATATCTAAGACATGACCACTTCAATATATAAGACATGACCACTTCAAAATATGACTTGACCGCTTCAATATCTAAGGCATGACCACTTCAATATCTATATAAGACATGACCACTTCAAAATATGACTTTGACCGCTTCAATATCTAAGGCATGACCACTTCAATATCTAAGACATGACCACTTCAATATATAAGACATGACCACTTCAAAATATGACTTGACCGCTTCAATATCTAAGGCATGACCACTTCAATATCTAAGACATGACCACTTCAATATATAAGACATGACCACTTCAAAATATGACTTGACCGCTTCAATATCTAAGGCATGACCACTTCAATATATAAGAGATGACCACTTCAATATATAAGACATGACCACTTCAATATCTAAGACATGACCACTTCAATATATAAGACATAACCACTTCAATATCTAAGACATGACCACTTCAATATCTAAGACATGACCACTTCAATATATAAGACATAACCACTTCAATATCTAAGACATGACCACTTCAATATCTAAGACATGACCACTTCAATATATAAGACATAACCACTTCAATATCTAAGACATGACCACTTCAATATCTAAGGCATGACCACTTCAATATCTAAGACATGACCACTTCAATATCTAAGACATGACCACTTCAATATCTAAGACATGGCCACTTCCATATCCAAAACATGTCCACATCAAAATATAAGGCATGACCACCTCAATATATAAGACATGACAACTTCAGTACTAAGACATGACCACTTCAATATAAAGGACATGACCACTTCAGTATCTAAGACATAACTACTTCAATATCTAAGACATGTCCACGTCAAAATATAAAGATGACCACTTTAATATATGAAATGACCACTTCAATATCTAACACATGACCACTTCAATATACAAGACATGATCACTTCAATATCTAAGACATGACAATTTCAATGTATATGACATTACCACCTCAATATCTAAGATATGACCATTTCAGTATATGACAAGACCGCTTCAATATCTACGACGTGACCGCTTCAATATCTAAGACAAGACCACTTCAATATCTGAGACAAAGCCACTTCAATATCTAAGATATGACCAGTTTAATATCTACGACAATTTCAATATATAAGACATGACCACTTCAATATCTAAAACATGACCATTTCCATATATGATATAACCACTTCAACATTAAAACATAACCACTTCACTATCTAAAAGACCACTTCAATATATAAGACATGCTCACTTCAATATCTAGGACAAGACCACTTCAATATCTACGACATGACCACTTCAATATCTAAGACATGACCACTTCAATATCTGAGACATAACCACTTCAATATTTAAGACATGACCACTTCAATACCTAAGACATGACCACTTCAATATCTAAGATATGACCACTTCAATATCTAAGGCAAGACCACTTCAATATATAAGACATCTTCAATATCTAAGACATGACCATTTCAATGTATAAGACATGACCACTTCAATATCTAAGACATGACCATTTCAATATATAAAACATAACCACTTCAATATATGAGACATGACCACTTCACTAACACATGACCACTTCAATATCTAAGACATGACCATTTCAATATCTAAGACATGACCACTTCAATATATAAGACATGCCCACATCAATATCTAAGACATGACCACTTCACTGTATGAGACATGACCACTTCAATATCTAAAACATGAAACCTTCAATATATAGAACATGACCACTTCAATATATGACACATGAAAGCTTCACTAAGACATAACCACTTCAATATCTAAGACATGACCACTTCATTATGTAAGACATGACCACTTCAATATATAAGACATGACAACTTCAATATCTAAGACATTACCACCTCAAAATATAAGACATGTCCACTTCAAAATATAAGGCATGACAACTTCAATATATAAGACATGACCGCTTCAATATCTAAGATATGACCATTTCAATATCTAAGACATAACCACTTCTATATAAGACATGACTACTTCAATATATAGGATATGACCACTTCAATATATAAGACATGACCGCTTCAATATCTAGGTCATGACCGCTTCAATATATAAGACATGACCACTTCAATATGACATGACCGCTTCCATATCTAAGACATGACCACTTGAATATTTAAGACATGACCCCTTCAATATATAATACATAACCACTTCAATATTTAAGACATGACCACTTCAATATATAAGACATGACCGCTTCCATATCTAAGACATGACCACTTGAATATCTAAGACATGACCCCTTCAATATATAAGACATGACCGCTTCAGTATCTAAGACATGCCATTTCAATATCTAAGACATGACCACTTCAATATATAAGACATTACCACTTCAATATCAAAGACATGACCACATCAATATCTAAGACGACCACTTCAATATCTAACACTTGCCCACTTCAATATCTAAGACATGACCACTTCAATGTATAAGGCATGATCACTTAAATATCTAAGACATGACCACTTCAATATATAAAACATGACCTCTTCAACATATGAGACATGACCACTTCAATATCTAAGACATTCCCACTTCGATGTATAAGACTTGACTAGCTCAATATCTAAGACAAGTCCACTTCAAAATATCAGGCATGACTACATCAACATATAAGACATGACCACTTCAATATATAAGACATGGCTACATCAATATCAAAGACATGACCACTTCAATATCTAAGACATGACCACTTCAATATATATGACATGACCACTTCAATATATAAGAAATGACCACTTCAATATATGACATGACCACTTCAATATCTAAGACATAACCACTTCAATACCTAAGACATGACCACTTCAATATATAGGACATGACCATTTCAATGTCTAAGACATGACTAGTTCAATATCTAAGACAAGTCCACTTCAATATATGACATGATCACTTCAATATCTAAGACATGACCACTTCAATATACAAGACATGACCACTTCAATATGCAAGACATGACCAATTCAATATCTAAGACATGACCATTTCAATATATGACATGACCACTTCACTATATAAGACATGACCAGTTCACTATCTAAGACAAGACCAGTTCAGTACCTAAGACATGACCGCTTCAATACCTAAGACAAGACCAATTCAATATCTAAGACATGACCAGTTCAATATCTAAGACATGACCGCTTCAATATCTAAGACGTAACCACTTCACTATCTAAGACTAGACCAATTCAATATCTAAGATATGACCACTTCAATATCTAAGATATGCCCACTTCAATATATAAGACATGACCACTTGAATATCTAAGACAAGACCACTTGAATATCTAAGACAAGACCACTTCAATATCTAAGACATGACCACTTCAATATCTAAGACATGACCACTTCAATATCTAAGACGACCAGTTCAATATCTAAGACATGACCACTTCACTATCTAAGACAAAACCACTTTAACATATGAGACATGACCAGTTCAATATCTAAGACATGACCACTTCACTATCTAAGACAAGACCACTTCAATATATGAGACATGACCAGTTCAATATCTAAGACATGACCACTTCACTATCTAAGACAAGACCACTTCAATATATGAGACATGACCAGTTCAATATCTAAGACATGACCACTATCTAAGACAAGACCACTTCAATATATGAGACATGACCTGTTCAATATCTAAGACATGACCACTTCAATATAAAAGACATGACCACTTCACTATCTAAGACATGACCACTTCAATATATAAGACATGACCACTTCACTTTCTAAGAGAAGGCCACTTCAATATATGACATGACCACTTCACTTTTTAAGAGAAGGCCACTTCAATATATGACATGACCACTTCACTTTCTAAGAGAAGGCCACTTCAATATATATGACATGACCACTTCACTTTCTAAGAGAAGGCCACTTCAATACATAAGACATGACCACTTCACTTTCTAAGAGAAGGCCACTTCAATATATAAGACATGACCAGCGTAAATATTCCCATGATACTAGTAGCAAGTATATATACATATATATATTCCTATGAGTCCACGGGGAAAATGAAACACGAAAAGTTCCCAAGTGCACTTTCGTGTAATAATCACATCATCAGGGGAGACACAAGAGAGAAATATAACAATAAAGTTATCCAATTTGTATAGACCATCACTAATATTAAGATTATAATTCATTGTGTATTTGTGTAGACCATCACTAATATTAAGATTATAATTCATTGTGTATTTGATAATAGAATATTCAAGGAGATCTCTCGTGATATTGGATTTAGAGCAAATCTTTTGCGCAATCCATCACTGCTTCCCTAAATACATCCCATTCCTCCCCAACTCCCCTCACGTACTTTGCTCTTACCTTTTTCCATTCTGTACTCAGTCTCTCCTGGTACTTCCTCACACAAGTCTCCTTCCCAAGCTCACTTACTCTCACCACTCTCTTCACCCCAACATTCTCTCTTCTTTTCTGAAAACCCCTAGAAATCTTCACCTTCGCCTCCACAAGATATTGATTACACATCACTCCAGTTGCACCTCTCAGCACATTAACATCCAAAAGTCTCTCTTTCGCGCGCCTGTCAATTAACACGTAATCCAATAACGCTCTCTGGCCATCTCTCCTACTTACATACGTATACTTATGTATATCTCGCTTTTTAAACCAGTTATTCCCAATCACCAGTCCTTTTTCAGCACATAAATCTACAAGCTCTTCACCATTTCCATTTATAACACTGAACACCCCATGTACACGAATCATTCCCTCAACTGCCACATTACTCACCTTTGCATTTAAATCACCCATCACTATAACCCGGTCTTGTGCATCAAAACTACTAACACACTCACTCAGCTGCTCCCGAAACACTTGCCTCTCATGATCTTTCTTCTCATGCCCAGGTGCATATGCACCAATAATCACCCATCTCTCTCCATCCACTTTCAGTTTTACCCATATCAATCCAGGGTTTACTTTTTTAATTTCTATCACATACTCCCACAACTCCTGCTTCAGGAGTAGTGCTACTCCTTCCTTTGCTCTTGTCCTTTCACCAACCCCTGACTTTACTCCCAAGACATTCCCAAACCACTCTTCCCCTTTACCCTTGAGCTTCGTTTCACTCAGAGCCAAAACATCCAGGTTCCTTTCCTCAAACATACTACCTATCTCTCCTTTTTTCTAATCTTGGTTACATCCACACACATTTAGACACCCCAATCTGAGCCTTCTTGGAGGATGAGCACTCCCCGTGTGACTCCTTCTGCTTCCCCTTTTAGAAAGATAAAATACAAGTAGGGGAAGGTTTCTAACCCCACGCTCCCGTCCCCTTTAGTCGCCATCTACGACATGCGGGGAATGCGTGGGGAGTATTTTTTCTCCCTTATCCCCAGGGATATATATTAGAAAGGGTCACAATTTTGTACGTTATCAAGTATATTCCTATGAGGCCACGGAGAAATGAAACACGATAAGTTCCCAAGTGCACTTTCGTGTAATAATCACATCATCAAGGGAGATACAGTTTTTATCCAGGATGTAAGGCATGTGTACAAGTAAGAAGAGAGGAAAGTGATTGGTTCTCAGCGAATGTCGGTTTGCGGCTGGGGTGGTTAGAGGGGTAAGTATGCAGTCTGTTGTGGATGAGAGAGCTTGGGAAGTGAGTCAGTTGTTGTTCGCTGATGATACAGCGCTGGTGGCTGATTCGGGTGAGAAACTGCAGAAGCTGGTGACTGAGATTGGTTAAGTGTGTGAAAGAAGAAAGCTGAGAGTAAATGTAAATAAGAGCAAGGTAATTAGGTACAGAAGGGTTGAGGGACAAGTCCATTGGGAGGTAAGTTTGAAAGGAGAAAAAACTGGAGGAAGTGAAGTGTTTTAGACATTTGGGAGTGGATTTGGCAGCCGATGGAACCATGGAAGCGGAAGTGAGTCACAGGGTGGGGGAGGGGGCAAAAGTTCTGGAAGCATTGAAGAACGTGTGGAGGGCGAGAACATTGTCTCAGAAAGCAAAAATGGGTATGTGTGAAGGAAAAGTGGGTCCAACAATGCTATATGGTTGCGAGGCATGGGCTATAGATAGGGTTGTGCGGAGGAGGGTGGATGTGTTGGAAATGAAATGTTTGAGGACAACATATGGTGTGAGGTGGTTTGATCAAGTAAGTAATGAAAGGGTAAGAAAGATGTGTGGTAATAAAAAGAGTGTGGTTGAGAGAGCAGAAGAGGGTGTTTTGAAACGCTTCACATGCCCTGGTTCAATCCACTGACAGCACGTCGACCCCGGTATACCACATCGTTCCAATTCACTCTATTCCTTGCACGCCTTTCACCCTCCTGCATGTTCAGGCCCCGATCGCTCAAAATCTTTTTCACTCCACCTTTCCACCTCCAATCTGGATATCCTCCCCTCCAGTTTTTACTTTTCCAAAAGAAGGAACAGAGAAGGGTCCAAGTGAGGATGTTTTCTCCAAGACTCAGTCCTGTTCTTGATGCTACCTCGCTAAAGCGGAAAATGGCAAGACAAGGGAACACCAGTGGGAACATCAGGGAAGGGGCTAATGGGGAGGTGATAACAAGTAGTGGTGATGTGAGAAGGAGATGGAGTGAGTATTTTGAAGGTTTGTTAAATGTGTTTGATGATAGAGTGGCAGATATAGGGTGTTTTGGTCGAGGTGGTGTGCAAAGTGAGAGGGTTAAGGAGAATGATTTGGTAAACAGAGAAGAGGTAATAAAAGCTTTGCAGAAGATGAAAGCCGGCAAGGCAGCGGGTTTAGATAGTATTGCAGTGGAATTTATCAAAAAAGGGGGTGACTGTATTGTTGATTGGTTGGTAAGGTTATTTAGTGTATATATGACTCATGGTGAGGTGCCTGAGGATTGGCGGTATGCATGCACAGTGCCATTATACAAAGGCAAAGGGGATAAAGGTGAGTGCTCAAATTACAGAGGAAAAGTTTGTTGAGCATTCATGGGAAATTACATGGGAGGGTATTGATTGAGAGGGTGAAGGCATGAACAGAGCATCAGACTAGGGAAGAGCAGTATGGTTTCAGAAGTGGAAGAGAATGTGTGGATCAGGTGTTTGCTTTGAAGAATGTAAGTGAGAAATACTTAGAAAAGCAAATGGATTTGTATTTAGCATTTATAGAAGGCATATGATAGAGTTGATAGAGATGCTCTGTGGAAGATATTAAGAATATATGGTGTGGGAGGCAAGTTGTTAGAAGCAGTGAAAAGTTTTTATCGAGGATGTACGGCATGTGTACGAGTAGGAAGAGAGGAAAGTGATTGGTTCTCAGTGAATGTTGGTTTGCGGCAGGGGGGGTTAGAGGGGCAAGTATGCAGTCTGTTGTGGATGAGAGAGCTTGGGAAGTGAGTCAGTTGTTGTTCGCTGATGATACAGCGTTGGTGGCTAGTTCGGGTGAGAAACTGCAGAAGCTGGCGACTGAGTTTGGTAAAGTGTGTGAAAGAAGAAAGTTGATATTAAATGTGAATAAGAGCAAGGTTATTAGGTACAGTAGGGTTGAGGGACAAGTCAATTGGGAGGTTAGTTTGAATGGAGAAAAACTGGAGGAAGTGAAGTGTTTTAGATATCTGGGAGTGGATTTGGCAGCGGATGGAACCATGGAAGCGGAAGTTAATCATAGGGTGGGGGAGGGGGCGAAAATTCTGGGAGCCTTGAAGAATGTGTGGAAGTCGAGAACATTATCTCGGAAAGCAAAAATGGGCATGTTTGAAGGAATAGTGGTTCCAACAATGTTGTATGGTTGCGAGGCGTGGGCTATGGATAGAGTTGTGCGCAGGAGGATGGATGTGCTGGAAATGAGATGTTTGAGGACAATGTGTGGTGTGAGGTGGTTTGATCGAGTAAGTAACGTAAGGGTAAGAGAGATGTGTGGAAGTAAAATGAGCGTGGTTGAGAGAGCAGAAGAGGGTGTTTTGAAATGGTTTGGGCACATGGAGAGAATGAGTGAGGAAAGATTGACCAAGAGGATATATGTGTCGGAGGTGGAGGGAACGAGGAGAAGAGGGAGACCAAATTGGAGGTGGAAAGATGGAGTGAAAAAGATTTTGTGTGATCGGGGCCTGAACATGCAGGAGGGTGAAAGGAGGGCAAGGAATAGAGTGAATTGGAGCGATGTGGTATACCGGGGTTGACGTGCTGTCAGTGGATTGAATCAAGGCATGTGAAGCGTCTGGGGTGAACCATGGAAAGCTGTGTAGGTATGTATATTTGCGTGTGTGGACGTATGTATATACATGTGTATGGGGGTGGGTTGGGCCATTTCTTTCGTCTGTTTCCTTGCGCTACCTCGCAAACGCGGGAGACAGCGACAAAGTATAACAAATATATATATATATATATATATATATATATATATATATATATATATATATATATATATATATATATATATATATTATCCCTGGGGATAGGGAAGAAAGAATACTTCCCACGTATTGCCTGCGTGTCGTAGAAGGCGACTAAAAGGGGAGGGAGCGGGGGACTGGAAATCCTCCCCTCTCAATTTTTTTTTCATTTTATTTTCTTTTTTCTTTTTAATTTTCCAAAAGAAGTAACAGAGAAGGGGGCCATGTAAGGATATTCCCTCAAAGGCTCAGTCCTCTGTTCTAAACGCTACCTCGCTAACGCGGGAAATGGCGAATAGTTTGAAAGAAAGAAAAAGAAATATACATATATATTCCTATGAGTCCACGGGGACTCATATATATATATATATATATATATATATATATATATATATATATATATATATATATATATATATATATATATATGGGAGGGTATTGATTGAGAGGGTGAAGTCATGTTCAGAGCATCAGATTGGGGAAGAGCAGTGTGGTTTCAGAAGTGGTAGAGGATGTGTGGATCAGGTGTTTGCTTTGAAGAATGTATTTGAGAAATACTTAGAAAAGCAAATGGATTTGTATGTAGCATTTATGGATCTGAAGAAGGCATATGAGAGAGTTGATAGAGATGCTCTGGGGAAGGTATTAAGAATATATGGTGTGGGAGGCAAGTTGTTAGAAGCAGTGAAAAGTTTTTATCGAGCATGTACGGCATGTGTACGTGTAGGAAGAGAGGAAAGTGATTGGTTCTCAGTGAATGTAGGTTTGCAGCAGGGGTGTGTGATGTCTCCATGGTTGTTTAATTTGTTTATGGATGGGGTTGTTAGGGAGGTGAATGCAAGAGTTTTGGAAAGAGGGGCAAGTATGAAGTCTGTTGGGGATGAGAGAGCTTGGGAATTGAGTCAGTTGTTGTTCGCTGATGTTACAGCGCTGGTGGCTGATTCATGTGAGAAACTGCAGAAGCTGGTGACTGAGTTTGGTAAAGTGTGTGAAAGAAGAAAGTTAAGAGTAAATGTGAATAAGAGCAAGGTTATTAGGTACAGTAGGGTTGAGGGTCAAGTCAATTGGGAGGTAAGTTTGAATGGAGAAAAACTGGAGGAAGTAAAGTGTTTTAGATATCTGGGAGCGGGTCTGGCAGCGGATGGAACCATGGAAGCGGAAGTGAATTATAGGGTGGGGGAGGGGGCGAAAATCCTGGGAGCCTTGAAGAATGTGTGCAAGTCGAGAACATTATCTCGGAAAGCAAAAATGGCTATGTTTGAAGGAATAGTGGTTCTAACAATGTTGTATGGTTGCGAGGCGTGGGCTATGGATAGAGTTGTGCGCAGGAGGGTGGATGTGCTGGAAATGAGATGTTTGAGGACAATGTGTGGTGTGAGGTGGTTTGATCGAGTAAGTAATAATAGGGTAAGAGAGATGTATGGAAATAAAAAGAGCGTGGTTGAGAGAGCAGAAGAGGGTGTTTTGAAATGGTTTGGGCACATGGAGAGAATGAGTGAGGAAAGATCGACCAAGAGGATATATGTGTCAGAGGTGGATGGAACGAGGAGAAGTGGGAGACCAAATTGGCGGTGGAAAGATGGAGTGAAAAAGATTTTGAGTGATCGGGGCCTGAACATGCAGGAGGGTGAAAGGCGGGCAAAGAATAGAGTGAAGTGGATCGATGTGGTATACCGGGGTCGACGTGATGTCAATGGATTGAATCAGGGCATGTGAAGCGTCTGGGGTAAACCATGGAAAGTTGTGTGGGGCCTGGATGTGGAAAGGGAGCTGTGGTTTCGGGCATTATCGCATGACAGCTAGAGACTGAGTGTGAACGAATGGGGCCTTTGTTGTCTTTTTCTAGCGCTACCTCGCACACATGAGGGGGGAGGGGGATGTTATTCCATGTGTGGCGAGATGGCGATGGGAATGAATAAAGGCAGGCAGTGTGAATTGTGTGCATGTGTATATATGTAAGTGTCTGTGTGAGTATATATACGTGTACAGTGAGATGTATGGGTATGTATATTTGCGTGTGTGGACGTGTATGTATATACATGTGTATGGGGGTAGGTTGGGCCATTTCTTTCGTCTGTTTCCTTGCGCTACCTCGCAAACGCGGGAGACAGCGAGAAAGAAAATATATATATATATATATATATATATATATATATATATATATATATATATATATATATATATATATATATGTATACGTTGAGATGATTAGGTATGTATATTGGCGTGTGTGGACGTGTATATATATACATGTGTATGGGGGTAGGTTGGGCCATTCTTTCGTCTGTTCCCTTGCACTACCTCGCTAACGCGGGAGACAGCGACAAAGCAAAATAAAATAAATAAATAAAGATATATATATATATATATATATATATATATATATATATATATATATATATATATATATATATATAATATATATATATATATATATATATATATATATATATATATATATATATATATATATATATATATATATATATATATATATATATATAAGGCCACTAAAGGGGACGGGAGCGGGGGGCTAGAGACCTTCCCCTCCTTGTATTTTAACTTTCTAAAAGGGGAAACAGAAGAAGGAGTCACGCGTGGAGTGCTCATCCTCCTCGATGGCTCAGATTGGGGTGTCTAAATGTGTGTGGATGTAACCAAGATGAGAAAAAAGGAGAGATAGGTAGTATGTTTGAGGGAAGGAAACTGGATATTTTGGTTCTGAGTGAAACGAAGCTCAAGGGTAAAGGGGAAGAGTGGTTTGGGAATGTCTTGGGAGTAAAGTCAGGGGTTAGTGAGAGGACAAGAGCAAGGGAAGGAGTAGCACTACTCCTGAAACAGGAGTGGTGGGAGTATGTGATAGATTGTAAGAAAGGAAACTCAAGAGATTGATATGGGTAAAACTGAAAGTTGACGGAGAGAAATGGGTGATTATTGGTGCATATGCACCTGGGCATGAGAAGAAAGATCATGAGAGGCAAGTGTTTTGGGAGCAGCTGAATGAGTGTGTTAGCAGTTTTGATGTACGAGATCGGGTTATAGTGATGGGTGATTTGAATGCAAAGGTGAGTAATGTGGCAGTTGAGGGAATAATTGGTATGCATGGGGTGTTCAGTGTTGTAAATGGAAATGGTGAAGAGCTTGTAGATTTATGTGCTGAAAAAGGACTGGTGAATGGGAATACCTGGTTTAAAAAGAGAGATATACATAAGTATACGTATGTAAGTAGGAGAGATGGCCAGAGAGCGTTATTGGATTGCGTGTTAATTGATAGGCGTGCGAAAGAGAGACTTTTGGATGTTAATGTGCTGAGAGGTGCAACTGGAGGGATGTCTGATCATTATCTTGTGGAGGCGAAGGTGAAGATTTGTAGGGGTTTTCAGAAAAGAAGAGAGAATGTTGGGGGTGAAAAGAGTGGTGAGAGTAAGTGAGCTTGGGAAGGAGACTTGTGTGAGGAAGTACCAGGAGAGACTGAGTACAGAACGGAAAAAGGTGAGAACAAATGGGGTAAGGTGAGTGGGGGAGGAATGGGATGTATTTAGGGAAGCAGTGATGGCTTGCGCAAAAGATGCTTGTGGCATGAGAAGCGTGGGAGGTGGGCAGACTAGAAAGGGTAGTGAGTGGTGGGATGAAGAAGTAAGATTATCAGTGAAAGAGAAGAGAGAGGCGTTTGGACGATTTTTGCTGGGCAATAATGCAAATGAGTGGGAGATTTATAAAAGAAAGAGGAAAGAGGTCAAGGGAAAGGTGCAAGAGGTGAAAAAGAGGGCAAATGAGAGTTGGGGTGAGAGAGTATCACTAAATTTTAGGGAGAATAAAAAGATGTTTTGGAAGGAGGTAAATATAGTGCGTAAGACAAGGGAACAAATGGGAACTTCAGTAGTGGTAGTGGTGATGTGACAAGGAGATGGAGTGAGTATTTTGAAGGTTTGTTGAATGTGTTTGATGATAGAGTGGCAGATATAGGGTGTTTTGGTCGAGTTGGTGTGCAAAGTGAGAGGGGTTGGAGAAAATGATTTGGTAAACAGATGGGAGGTAGTAAGAGCCTTGCGGAAGATGAAAGCCGGCAAGGCAGCAGGTTTGGATGGTATTGCAGTGGAATTTATTAAAAAAGGGGGTGACTGTATTGTTGACTGGTTGGTAAGGTTATTTGATGTATGTATGATTTATGGTGAGGTGCCTGAGGATTGGCGGAATGCTTGCATACTGCCATTGTACAAAGGCAAAGGGGATAAGAGTGAGCGCTCAAATTTCAGAGGTATAAGTTTGTTGAGTATTCCTGGGAAATTATATGGGAGGGTATTGATTGAGAGGGTGAAGGCATGTACAGAGCATCAGATTGGGGAAGAGCAGTGTGGTTTCAGAAGTGGTAGAGGATGTGTGGATCAGGTGTTTGCTTTGAAGAATGTATGTGAGAAATACTTAGAAAAGCAAATGGATTTGTATGTAGCATTTATGGATCTGAAGAAGGCATATGATAGAGTTGATAGAGATGCTCTGTGGAAGGTATTAAGAATATATGGTGTGGGAGGAAAGTTGTTAGAAGCAGTGAAAAGTTTTTATCGAGCATGTAAGGCATGTGTACGTGTAGGAAGAGAGGAAAGTGATTGGTTCGCAGTGAATGTAGGTTTGCGGCAGGGGGTGTGTGATGTCGCCATGGTTGTTTAATTTGTTTATGGATGGGGTTGTTAGGGAGGTGAATGGAATGATTTCGGAAAGAGGGGCAAGTATGCAGTCTGTTGGGGATGAGAGAGCTTGGGAAGTGAGTCAGTTGTTGTTCGCTGATGATACAGCGCTGGTGGCTGATTCATGTGAGAAACTGCAGAAGCTGGTGACTGAGTTTGGTAAAGTGTGTGAAAGAAGAAAGTTGAGAGTAAATGTGAAAAAGAGCAAGGTTATTAGGTACAGTAGGGTTGAGGGTCAAGTCAATTGGGAGGTAAGTTTGAATGGAGAAAAACTGGAGGAAGTGAAGTGTTTTAGATATCTGGGAGTGGATTTGGCAGCGGATGGAACCATGGAAGTGGAAGTGAATCATAGGGTGGGGGAGGGGGGCGAGAATTCTGGGAGCGTTGTAGAATGTGTGGAAGTCGAGAACATTGTCTCGGAAGGCAAAAATGGGTATGTTTAAAGGAATAGTGGTTCCAACAATGTTGTATGGTTGCGAGGCGTGGGCTATGGATAGAGTTGTGCGCAGGAGGGTGGATGTGCTGGAAATGAGATGGTCGAGGACAATTTGTGATGTGAGATGGTTTGATCGAGTATGTAATAATAGGGTGAGAGAGATGTGTGGTAATAAAAAGAGTGTGGTTGAAAGAGCAGAAGAGGGTGTTTTGAAATGGTTTGGTCACATGGAGAGAATGAATGAGGAAAGATTTTTTTTTTTAATTTTCCAAAAGAAGGAACAGAGGGGGCCAGGTGAGGTGGAGGGAACGAGGAGAAGTGGGAGACCAAATTGGAAGTGGAAAGATTGAGTGAAAATGATTTTGAGTGATCGGTGCCTGAACATGCAGGAGGGTGAAAGGCGGGCAAGGAATAGAGTGAATTGGATCGATTGGTATACCTGGGTAGACGTTCTGTCAATGGATTGAATCAGGGCATGTGAAGCGTCTGGGGTAAACCATGGAAAGTTCTGTGGGGCCTGGATGTGGAAAGGGAGCTGTGGTTTCGGTGCATTATTACATGGCAGCTAGAGACTGAGTGTGAACGAATGTGGCCTTTGTTGTCTTTTCCTAGCGCTACCTCGCACACATGAGGGGGAGGGGGATGTTATTCCATGTGTGGTGGGGTGGCGATAGGAATTAATAAGGGCAGATAGTATGAATTATGTAAATGTGTATATATGTATATGTCTGTGTGTGTGTATATATATATATATATATATATATATATATATATATATATATATATATATATATATATATATATATATATATATATGTATACGTTGAGATGTATAGGTATGTATATTTGCGTGTGTGGACATGCATGTATATACATGTGTGTGTGGGTTGGTTGGGCCATTCTTTCGTCTGTTTCCTTGCGCTACCTCGCTAACGCGGGAGATAGCGACAAAGGAAAATAATAATAATAATAATAATAATAATAATAAGGTATTCCTCGCGTGTCGTAGAAAGCGACTAGAGGGGACGGGAGCGGGGGGCCGGAAATCCTCCCCTCCTTGTATTAACTTTCTAAAATGGGAAACAGAAGAAGGAGTCACGCGGGGAGTGCTCATCGTCCTCGAAGGCTCAGAGTGGGGTGCCTAAATGTGTGTGGATGTAACCAAGATGTGAAAAAAGGAGAGATAGGTAGTATGTTTGAGGAAAGGAACCTGGATGTTTTGGCTCTGAGTGAAACGAAGCTCAAGGGTAAAGGGGAAGAGTGGTTTGGAAATGTCTGGGGAGTGAAGTCAGGGGTTAGTGAGAGGACAAGAGCAAGGGAAGGAGTAGCAATACTCCTGAAACAGGAGTTGTGGGAGTATGTGATAGAATGTAAGAAAGTAAATTCTCGATTAATATGGGTAAAATTGAAAGTTGATGGAGAGAGGTGGGTGATTATTGGTGCATATGCACCTGGGCATGAGAAGAAAGATCATGAGAGGCAAGTGTTTTGGGAGCAGCTAAATGAGTGTGTTAGCGGTTTTGATACACGAGACCGGGTTATAGTGATGGGTGATTTGAATGCAAAGGTGAGTAATGTGGCAGTTGAGGGAATAATTGGTGTGCATGGGGTGTTCAGTGTTGTAAATGGAAATGGTGAGGAGCTTGTAGATTTATGTGCTGAAAAAGGACTGATGATTGGGAATACCTGGTTTAAAAAGCGAGATATACATAAGTATACTTATGTAAGTAGGAGAGATGGTCAGAGAGCGTTATTGGATTACGTGTTAATTGACAGGCGTGCGAAAGAGAGACTTTTGGATGTCAATGTGCTGAGAGGTGCAACTGGAGGGATGTCTGATCATTATCTTGTGGAGGCTAAGGTGAAGATTAGTATGGGTTTTCAGAAAAGAAGAGTGAATGTTGGGGTGAAGAAGGTGGTGAGAGTAAGTGAGCTTGGGAAGGAGACCTGTGTGAGGAAGTATCAGGAGAGACTGTGTACAGAATGGAAAAAGGTGAGAACAATGGAAGTAAGGGGAGTGGGGGAGGAATGGGATGTATTTAGGGAATCAGTGATGGATTGCGCAAAAGATGCTTGTGGCATGAGAAGAGTGGGAGGTGGGCTGTTTAGAAAGGGAAGTGAGTGGTGGGATGAAGAAGTAAGAGTATTAGTGAAAGAGAAGAGAGAGGCATTTGGACGATTTTTGCAGGGAAAAAATGCAATTGAGTGGGAGAAGTATAAAAGAAAGAGACAGGAGGTCAAGAGAAAGGTGCAAGAGGTGAAAAAAAGGGCAAATGAGAGTTGGGGTGAGAGAGTATCAGTAAATTTTAGGGAGAATAAAAAGATGTTCTGGAAGGAGGTAAATAAGGTGCGTAAGACAAGGGAGCAAATGGGAACTTCAGTGAAGAGCGTAAATGGGGAGGTGATAACAAGTAGTGGTGATGTGAGAAGGAGATGGAATGAGTATTTTGAAGGTTTGTTGAATGTGTCTGATGACAGAGTGGCAGATATAGGGTGTTTGGGTCGAGGTGGTGTGCAAAGTGAGAGGGTTAGGGAAAATGATTTGGTAAACAGAGAAGAGGTAGTAAAAGCTTTGCGGAAGATGAAAGCCGGCAAGGCAGCAGGTTTGGATGGTATTGCAGTGGAATTTATTAAAAAAGGGGGTGACTGTATTGTTGACTGGTTGGTAAGGTTATTTAATGTATGTATGACTCATGGTGAGGTGCCTGAGGATTGGCGGAATGCGTGCATAGTGCCATTGTACAAAGGCAAAGGGGATAAGAGTGAGTGCTCAAATTACAGAGGTATAAGTTTGTTGAGTATTCCTGGTAAATTATATGGGAGGGTATTGATTGAGAGGGTGAAGGCAGGTACAGAGCATCAGATTGGGGAAGAGCAGTGTGGTTTCAGAAGTGGTAGAGGATGTGTGGATCAGGTGTTTGCTTTGAAGAATGTATGTGAGAAATACTTAGAAAAGCAAATGGATTTGTATGTAGCATTTATGGATCTGGAGAAGGCATATGATAGAGTTGATAGAGATGCTCTGTGGAAGGTATTAAGAATATATGGTGTGGGAGGCAAGTTGTTAGAAGCAGTGAAAAGTTTTTATCGAGGATGTAAGGCATGTGTACGTGTAGGAAGAGAGGAAAGTGATTGGTTCTCAGTGAATGTAGGTTTGCGGCAGGGGTGTGTGATGTCTCCATGGTTGTTTAATTTGTTTATGGATGGGGTTGTTAGGGAGGTAAATGCAAGAGTCTTGGAAAGAGGGGCAAGTATGAAGTCTGTTGGGGATGAGAGAGCTTGGGAAGTGAGTCAGTTGTTGTTCGCTGATGATACAGCGCTGGTGGCGGATTCATGTGAGAAACTGCAGAAGCTGGTGACGGAGTTTGGTAAAGTGTGTGGAAGAAGAAAGTTAAGAGTAAATGTGAATAAGAGCAAGGTTATTAGGTACAGTAGGGTTGAGGGTCAAGTCAATTGGGAGGTGAGTTTGAATGGAGAAAAACTGGAGGAAGTGAAGTGTTTTAGATATCTGGGAGTGGATCTGTCAGCGGATGGAACCATGGAAGCGGAAGTGGATCATAGGGTGGGGGAGGGGGCGAAAATTTTGGGAGCCTTGAAAAATGTGTGGAAGTCGAGAACATTATCTCGGAAAGCAAAAATGGGTATGTTTGAAGGAATAGTGGTTCCAACAATGTTGTATGGTTGCGAGGCGTGGGCTATGGATAGAGTTGTGCGCAGGAGGATGGATGTGCTGGAAATGAGATGTTTGAGGACAATGTGTGGTGTGAGGTGGTTTGATCGAGTAAGTAACGTAAGGGTAAGAGAGATGTGTGGAAATAAAAAGAGCGTGGTTGAGAGAGCAGAAGAGGGTGTTTTGAAATGGTTTGGGCACATGGAGAGAATGAGTGAGGAAAGATTGACCAAGAGGATATATGTGTCGGAGGTGGAGGGAACGAGGAGAAGAGGGAGACCAAATTGGAGGTGGAAAGATGGAGTGAAAAGGATTTTGTGTGATCGGGGCCTGAACATGCAGGAGGGTGAAAGGAGGGCAAGGAATAGAGTGAATTGGAGCGATGTGGTATACAGGGGTTGACGTGCTGTCAGTGGATTGAATCAAGGCATGTGAAGCGTCTGGGGTAAACCATGGAAAGCTGTGTAGGTATGTATATTTGCGTGTGTGGACGTATGTATATACATGTGTATGGGGGGGGGGGGGTTGGGCCATTTCTTTCGTCTGTTTCCTTGCGCTACCTCGCAAACGCGGGAGACAGCGACAAAGTATAATAAAATAAAATATAAAATAATAATAATAATAATAATATATATATATATATATATATATATATATATATATATATATATATATATATATATATATATATATATATATATATCCCTGGGGATACAGGATTAAGAATACTTCCCACGTGTTCCCTGCGTGTCGTAGAAGGCGACTAAAAGGGGAGGGAGCGGGGGGCTGGAAATCCTCCCCTCTCGTTTTTTTTTTTAATTTTCCAAAAGAAGGAACAGAGGGGGCCAGGTGAGGATATTCCAAAAAAGGCCTAGTCCTCTGTTCCTAACGCTACCTCGCTAACGCGGGAAATGGCGAATAGTTTAAAAGAAAAAAAAAGGGGTGGGGGAGGGGGCGAAAATTCTGGGAGCCTTGAAAAATGTGTGGAAGTCGAGAACATTATCTCGGAAAGCAAACATGGGTATGTTTGAAGGAATAGTGGTTCCAACAATGTTGTATGGTTGCGAGGCGTGGGCTATGGATAGAGTTGTGCGCAGGAGGATGGATGTGCTGGAAATGAGATGTTTGAGGACAATGTGTGGTGTGAGGTGGTTTGATCGAGTAAGTAACGTAAGGGTAAGAGAGATGTGTGGAAATAAAAAGAGCGTGGTTGAGAGAGCCGGAGAGGGTGTTTTGAAATGGTTTGGGCACATGGAGAGAATGAGTGAGGAAAGATTGACCAAGAGGATATATGTGTCGGAGGTGGAGGGAACGAGGAGAAGTGGGAGACCAAATTGGAGGTGGAAAGATGGAGTGAAAAAGATTTTGTGTGATCGGGGCCTGAACATGCAGGAGGGTGAAAGGAGGGCAAGGAATAGAGTGAATTGGATCGATGTGGTATACCGGGGTTGACGTGCTGTCAGTGGATTGAATCAGGGCATGTGAAGCGTCTGGGGTAAACCATGGAAAGCTGTGTAGGTATGTATATTTTGCGTGTGTGGACGTATGTATATACATGTGTATGGGGGTGGGTTGGGCCATTTCTTTCGTCTGTTTCCTTGCGCTACCTCGCAAACGCGGGAGACAGCGACAAAGCAAAAAAAAAAATATATATATATATATATATATATATATATATATATATATATATATATAGGGGTGAAAGAATACTTCCCACGCATTCCTCGCGTGTCGTAGAAAGCGACTAGAGGGACGGGAGCGGGGGGCCAGAAATCCTCCCCTCCTTGTACTTTTTTAACTTTCTAAAATGGGAAACAGAAGAAGGAGTCACGCGGGGAGTGCTCATCCTCCTCGATGGCTCAGATTGGGGTGCCTAAATGTGTGTGGATGTAACCAAGATGTGAAAAAAGGAGAGATAGGTAGTATGTTTGAGGAAAGGAACCTGGATGTTTTGGCTCTGAGTGAAACGAAGCTCAAGGGTAAAGGGGAAGAGTGGTTTGGGAAGGTCTTGGGAGTAAAGTCAGGGGTTAGTGAGAAGACAAGAGCAAGGGAAGGAGTAGCAATACTCCTGAAACAGGAGTTGTGGGAGTATGTGATAGAATGTAAGAAAGTAAATTCTCGATTAATATGGGTAAAACTGAAAGTTGATGGAGAGAGATGGGTGATTATTGGTGCATATGCACCTGGGCATGAGAAGAAAGATCATGAGAGGCAAGTGTTTTGGGAGCAGCTGAATGAGTGTGTTAGTGGTTTTGATGCACGAGACCGGGTTATAGTGATGGGTGATTTGAATGCAAAGGTGAGTTATGTGGCAGTTGAGGGAATAATTGGTATACATGGGGTGTTCAGTGTTGTAAATGGAAATGGTGAAGAGCTTGTAGATTTATGCGCTGAAAAAGGACTGATGATTATGAATACCTGGTTTAAAAAGCGAGATATACATAAGTATACTTATGTAAGTAGGAGAGATGGCCAGAGAGCGTTATTGCATTACGTGTTAATTGACAGGCGCGCGAAAGAGAGACTTTTGGATGTTAATGTGCTGAGAGGTGCAACTGGAGGGATGTCTGATCATTATCTTGTGGAGGCTAAGGTGAAGATTTGTATGGGTTTTCAGAAAAGAAGAGTGAATGTTGGGGTGAAGAGGGTGGTGAGAGTAAGTGAGCTTGGGAAGGAGACTTGTGTGAGGAAGTACCAGGAGAGACTGAGTACAGAATGGAAAAAGGTGAGAACAATGGAAGTAAGGGGAGTTGGGGAGGAATGGGATGTATTTAGGGAATCAGTGATGGATTGCGCAAAAGATGCTTGTGGCATGAGAAGAGTGGGAGATGGGTTGATTAGAAAGGGTAGTGAGTGGTGGGATGAAGAAGTAAGAGTATTAGTGAAAGAGAAGAGAGAGGCATTTGGACGATTTTTGCAGGGAAAAAATGCAATTGAGTGGGAGATGTATAAAAGAAAGAGACAGGAGGTCAAGAGAAAGGTGCAAGAGGTGAAAAAGAGGGCAAATGAGAGTTGGGGTGAGAGAGTATCATTAAATTTTAGGGAGAATAAAAAGATGTTCTGGAAGGAGGTAAATAAAGTGCGTAAGACAAGGGAGCAAATGGGAACTTCAGTGAGGGGCGCAAATGGGGAGGTGATAACAAGTAGTGGTGATGTGAGAAGGAGATGGAGTGAGTATTTTGAAGGTTTGTTGAATGTGTTTGATGATAGAGTGGCAGATATAGGGTGTTTTGGTCGAGGTGGTGTGCAAAGTGAGAGGGTTAGGGAAAATGATTTGGTAAACAGAGAAGAGGTAGTAAAAGCTTTGCGGAAGATGAAAGCCGGCAAGGCAGCAGGTTTGGATGGTATTGCAGTGGAATTTATTAAAAAAGGGGGTGACTGTATTGTTGACTGGTTGGTAAGGTTATTTAATGTATGTATGACTCATGGTGAGGTGCCTGAGGATTGGCGAAATGCGTGCATAGTGCCACTGTACAAAGGCAAAGGGGATAAGAGTGAGGGCTCAAATTACAGAGGTATAAGTTTGTTGAGTATTCTTGGTAAATTATATGGAAGGGTATTGATTGAGAGGGTGAAGGCATGTACAGAGCATCAGATTGGGGAAGAGCAGTGTGGTTTCAGAAGTGGTAGAGGATGTGTGGATCAGGTGTTTGCTTTGAAGAATGTTTGTGAGAAATACTTAGAAAAGCAAATGGATTTGTATGTAGCATTTATGGATCTGGAGAAGGCATATGATAGAGTTGATGGAGACGCTCTGTGGAAGGTATTAAGAATATATGGTGTGGGAGGCAAGTTGTTAGAAGCAGTGAAAAGTTTTTATCGAGCATGTAAGGCATGTGTACGTGTAGGAAGAGAGGAAAGTGATTGGTTCTCAGTGAATGTAGGTTTGCGGCAGGGGTGTGTGATGTCTCCATGGTTGTTTAATTTGTTTATGGATGGGGTTGTTAGGGAGGTGAATGCAAGAGTTTTGGAAAGAGGGGCAAGTATGAAGTCTGTTGGGGATGAGAGAGCTTGGGAAGTGAGTCAGTTGTTGTTCGCTGATGATACAGCGCTGGTGGCTGATTCATGTGAGAAACTGCAGAAGCTGGTGACTGAGTTTGGTAAAGTGTGTGAAAGAAGAAAGTTAAGAGTAAATGTGAATAAGAGCAAGGTTATTAGGTACAGTAGGGTTGAGGGTCAAGTCAATTGGGAGGTGAGTTTGAATGGAGAAAAACTGGAGGAAGTGAAGTGTTTTAGAGATCTGGGAGTGGATCTGGCAGCGGATGGAACCATGGAAGCGGAAGTGGATCATAGGGTGGGGGAGGGGGCGAAAATTCTGGGAGCCTTGAAGAATGTGTGGAAGTCGAGAACATTATCTCGGAAAGCAAAAATGGGTATGTTTGAAGGAATAGTGGTTCCAACAATGTTGTATGGTTGCGAGGCGTGGGCTATGGATAGAGTGGTGCGCAGGAGGATGGATGTGCTGGAAATGAGATGTTTGAGGACAATGTGTGGTGTGAGGTGGTTTGATCGAGTAAGTAACGTAAGGGTAAGAGAGATGTGTGGAAATAAAAAGAGCGTGGTTGAGAGAGCAGAAGAGGGTATTTTGAAATGGTTTGGGCACATGGAGAGAATGAGTGAGGAAAGATTGACCAAGAGGATATATGTGTCGGAGGTGGAGGGAACGAGGAGAAGAGGGAGACCAAATTGGAGGTGGAAAGATGAAGTGAAAAAGATTTTGTGTAATCGGGGCCTGAACATGCAGGAGGGTGAAAGGAGGGCAAGGAATAGAGTGAATTGGAGTGATGTGGTATACCGGGGTTGACGTGCTGTCAGTGGATTGAATGAAGGCATGTGAAGCGTCTGGGGTAAACCATGGAAAGCTGTGTAGGTATGTATATTTGCGTGTGTGGACGTATGTATATACATGTGTATGGGGGTGGGTTGGGCCATTTCTTTCGTCTGTTTCCTTGCGCTACCTCGCAAACGCGGGAGACAGCGACAAAGCACAAAAAAAAATATATACATATATATATATATATATATATATATATATATATATATATATATATATATATATATATATATATATATATATATATACATATAAATATATTCCTATGAGTCCACGGGTGAAAATGAAAGACGATAAGTTCCCAAGCGCACTTTCGTGTAATAATCACATCATCAGGGGAGACACAAGAGAGAAATATAAGTCAGTTGATATACATCAAAAAGGCGAAGCTAGGACGCCATTTGGTAAACATGTGATTGTCCAAAACATACAACGAGCGTTCATAAACTTATCATTTTACAAATCTTATCAACAATAAAGTTATCTAATTTTTACAGACCATCACTAATATTAAAATTATAATTCTTTGTGTATTTAATAATAAAAGATTCAATGATATTTCTCTTGGTAATAGAGTTAGAGTTAATAACTGAGATGGCATTACTCCAGTCAATACAATGATCATAGTTTTTAATATGATTAAAGAAGGCATTTGATTCTTGTCCCGTTCTTATACTATATTTATGTTGCTTAAGTCTAACAGAAAGATCCTTACCAGTCTGACCAACATAAAATTTATCACAATTTCCACAAGGCACTTTATAGATGCATCCAAGAGAATTTTCTGGTGAATTCCTGATTAAGATATTCTTTATAGTATTATTGTTGCTAAAGGCAACATTTACATTAAATGATTAAAGCAACCTGGGAAGTAAAGTGAAATTATTATCAAAAGGGAGAACTAAAAGATTCTTGGTGTCAATGGGAGGTTTGGGCTCAACTCTATAAAATGATTTCTTTGCTAACTTAAGGGATTTATCAATGAAAGATCTAGGGTACTTTAACTTAGATCCAATAGAATATATCTTCTCAAACTCATCATCAATAAACTCTGGACTGCAAATACGTAATGCCCTATGGAACATAGATTGAAATGATGATAATTTAACTCTGTCATGTTGAGATGAGTAATAATGGATATATGAGCATACATTGGTGGGTTTTCTGTATATGCTAAACTTAAACTTGTTTCCTTGTCTATGGATCATGCAATCTAAAAATGGTAACATACCATTATTTTCATTTTCTACAGTAAATTTGATGGAAGGTACTAAATTGTTAAGTAAGGGGAGAAATATTGGTAAATTATCATTTGTTGGCCAAACACAAAGAACATCATCTACATACCTACATCAAATTGCATTAGAAGGTAAGATATCCTTTAGGAATTTTGTTTTAAAAAATTCCATATAAATATTACTTAGTACAGGTGGAAGATACGCACTGAGACAAGTACCACATTGTGAGGAGAGTGAAGTGTGAGACAAGTACCACATTGTGAGGAGAGTGAAGTGTGAGGCAAGTACCACATTGTGAGGAGAGTGAAGTGTGAGGCAAGTACTACATTGTGAGGAGAGTGAAGTGTGAGACAAGTACCACATTGTGAGGAGAGTGAAGTGTGAGGCAAGTACCACATTGTGAGGAGAGTGAAGTGTGGGACAAGTACCACATTGTGAGGAGAGTGAAGTGTGAGACAAGTACCACATTGTGAGGAGAGTGAAGTGTGAGACAAGTACCACATTGTGAGGAGAGTGAAGTGTGAGGCAAGTACCACATTGTGAGGAGAGTGAAGTGTGAGGCAAGTACCACATTGTGAGGAGAGTGAAGTGTGAGGCAAGTACCACATTGTGAGGAGAGTGAAGTGTGAGACAAGTACCACATTGTGAGGAGAGTGAAGTGTGAGGCAAGTACCACATTGTGAGGAGAGTGAAGTGTGAGGCAAGTACCACATTGTGAGGAGAGTGAAGTGTGAGACAAGTACCACATTGTGAGGAGAGTGAAGTGTGAGACAAGTACCACATTGTGAGGAGAGTGAAGTGTGGGACAAGTACCACATTGTGAGGAGAGTGAAGTGTGAGGCAAGTACCACATTGTGAGGAGAGTGAAGTGTGAGGCAAGTACCACATTGTGAGGAGAGTGAAGTGTGGGACAAGTACCACATTGTGAGGAGAGTGAAGTGTGAGACAAGTACCACATTGTGAGGAGAGTGAAGTGTGAGGCAAGTACCACATTGTGAGGAGAGTGAAGTGTGAGGCAAGTACTACATTGTGAGGAGAGTGAAGTGTGGGACAAGTACCACATTGTGAGGAGAGTGAAGTGTGAGGCAAGTACTACATTGTCAGGAGAGTGAAGTGTGAGGCAAGTACCACATTGTGAGGAGAGTGAAGTGTGAGGCAAGTACCACATTGTGAGGAGAGTGAAGTGTGAGGCAAGTAACACATTGTGAGGAGAGTGAAGTGTGAGGCAAGTACCACATTGTGAGGAGTGTGAAGTGTGAGGCAAGTACTACATTGTCAGGAGAGTGAAGTGTGAGGCAAGTACCACATTGTGAGGAGAGTGAAGTGTGAGGCAAGTACCACATTGTGAGGAGAGTGAAGTGTGAGGCAAGTACCACATTGTGAGGAGAGTGAAGTGTGAGGCAAGTACCACATTGTGAGGAGAGTGAAGTGTGAGGCAAGTACTACATTGTGAGGAGAGTGAAGTGTGAGACAAGTACCACATTGTGAGGAGAGTGAAGTGTGAGGCAAGTACCACATTGTGAGGAGAGTGAAGTGTGAGGCAAGTACCACATTGTGAGGAGAGTGAAGTGTGAGGCAAGTACCACATTGTGAGGAGAGTGAAGTGTGAGGCAAGTACCACATTGTGAGGAGAGTGAAGTGTGAGGCAAGTACCACATTGTGAGGAGAGTGAAGTGTGAGGCAAGTACTACATTGTGAGGAGAGTGAAGTGTGAGACAAGTACCACATTGTGAGGAGAGTGAAGTGTGAGGCAAGTACCACATTGTGAGGAGAGTGAAGTGTGAGGCAAGTACCACATTGTGAGGAGAGTGAAGTGTGAGGCAAGTACCACATTGTGAGGAGAGTGAAGTGTGAGGCAAGTACCACATTGTGAGGAGAGTGAAGTGTGAGGCAAGTACCACATTGTGAGGAGAGTGAAGTGTGAGGCAAGTACTACATTGTGAGGAGAGTGAAGTGTGAGACAAGTACCACATTGTGAGGAGAGTGAAGTGTGAGGCAAGTACCACATTGTGAGGAGAGTGAAGTGTGAGGCAAGTACCACATTGTGAGGAGAGTGAAGTGTGAGGCAAGTACCACATTGTGAGGAGAGTGAAGTGTGAGGCAAGTACCACATTGTGAGGAGAGTGAAGTGTGAGGCAAGTACTACATTGTGAGGAGAGTGAAGTGTGAGACAAGTACCACATTGTGAGGAGAGTGAAGTGTGAGGCAAGTACCACATTGTGAGGAGAGTGAAGTGTGAGGCAAGTACCACATTGTGAGGAGGGTGAAGTGTGAGGCAAGTACCACATTGTGAGGAGAGTGAAGTGTGAGACAAGTACCACATTGTGAGGAGAGTGAAGTGTGAGGCAAGTACCACATTGTGAGGAGAGTGAAGTGTGAGGCAAGTACCACATTGTGAGGAGGGTGAAGTGTGAGGCAAGTGTTGGTGGAGCAGTGTAGAAAGTGTGACACGTCCCGCCGACCTACGCAAACCCCCCCCCCCCCTCCCCCCCAAGGTTGAGCAATACCACAACAGTAAACAACAACATTGAACACATTGTCTTACATCACAACATCCACTCCAGCCCAGAGTTAAACCCAACACTTGTCTTACATCATTGTAACATGTTGCTCACACCAGCTGCCAACTTATACTACATGTTACTACAACATTGTAACATGTTGCTCACACCAGCTGCCAACTTATACTACAGACGAGTGACGCAGGGTGGACTGTATGTACTCCCTCCCTCCCTCCACTTACCATGGTAGTTCCTGTTACCATCCACCTCACCAAGATATGCCCTGGTATAAGTGGTATGACCTGGTATAAGTGGTATGACCTGGTATAAGTGGTATGACCTGGTATAAGTGGTATGCCCTGGTGTAAGTGTTATGCCCTAGTATAAGTGATATGCCCTAGTATAAGTGGTATACCCTGCTGTGAGTGTTATGCCCTGGTATAAGTGATATGCCCTGGTGTAAGTGGTATGACCTGGTATAAGTGGTATGCCCTGGTATAAGTGATATGCCCTGGTATAAGTGGTATGCCCTGGTATAAGTGATATGCCCTGGTATAAGTGGTATGCCCTGGTGTAAGTGTTATGCCCTAGTATAAGTGATATGCCCTAGTATAAGTGGTATACCCTGCTGTGAGTGTTATGCCCTGGTGTAAGTGATATGCCCTGGTGTAAGTGTTATGCCCTGGTATAAGTGGTATGCCCTGGTGTAAGTGTTATGCCCTGGTATAAGTGGTATGCCCTGGTGTAAGTGATATGCCCTGGTATAAGTGGTATGCCCTGGTATAAGTGATATGCCCTGGTATAAGTGGTATGCCCTGGTATAAGTGATATGCCCTGGTATAAGTGGTATGCCCTGGTGTAAGTGTTATGCCCTAGTATAAGTGATATGCCCTAGTATAAGTGGTATACCTGCTGTGAGTGTTATGCCCTGGTATAAGTGATATGCCCTGGTGTAAGTGTTATGCCCTGGTATAAGTGGTATGCCCTGGTGTAAGTGTTATGCCCTGGTATAAGTGGTATACCCTGGTGTAAGTGATATGCCCTGGTATAAGTGGTATGCCCTGGTGTAAGTGTTATGCCCTAGTATAAGTGGTATGCCCTGGTGTAAGTGATATGCCCTGGTATAAGTGGTATGCCCTGGTGTAAGTGTTATGCCCTAGTATAAGTGATATGCCCTACTATAAGTGGTATACCCTAGTGTAAGTGTTATGCCCTGGTATAAGTGATATGCCCTTTTACAAGTGTTATGCCCTGGTATAAGTGGTATGCCCTGGTGTAAGTTATATGCACTGGTATAAGTGATATGCCCTGGTGTAAGTTTTATGCGCTGGTATAAGTGATATATGCCCTGGAATAATTTTTATGCCCTGGTATAAGTGGTATGCCCTGGTGTAAGTGTTATACTCTGGTATAAATGATACGCCCTCGTGTAAGTGTTATGCCCTGGTAGAAGTGATATGCCCTGGTATAAGTGATATGCCCTGGTGTACGTGTTATGCCCTGGTATAAGTGGTATGCCTTGGTGTAAGTGTTATGCCCTGGTATAAGTCGTATGGCCAGGTGTGTTATGCCCTGGTATAAGTGGTATGCCCTGGTATAAGTGGTATGCCCTGGTGTAAGTGTTATGCCCTGGTATAAGTGATATGCCCTGGTATCAGTGGTATGCCCTGGTGTAAGTGTTATGCCCTGGTATAAGTGATATGCCCTGGTGTAAGAGTTATGCCCTCGTATAAGGGGTATGCCCTGGTGTAAGACTTATGCCCTGGTATAAGTGGTATGCCCTGGTGTGTGATATGCCCTAGTATAAGTGGTATGCCCTGGTGTAAGTTATGTGCCCTGGTATAAGCGATATACCCTGGTTTAAGTGTTATGCCCTGGTATAAATGGTATGCCCTGGTGTAAGTGTTATGCCTTCGTATAAGTGGTATGGCCTCGTATAAGTGATATGCCCTGGTATAAGTGATATGTCCTGGTGTAAGTGTTATGCCCTGTCATAAGTGATATGCCCTGGTGTAAGTGATATGCCCTGGTATAAATGTTATGCCCCGTTATAAATGGTATGCCCTGGTGTAAGTGATATTCCGTGGTGTACGTGTTATGCCCTGGTGTAGGTGTTATGCCCTGGTATAAGTGATATATGCCCTGGTATGACTGTTATGCCCTGGCATAAGTGGTATGCCCTGGTGTAAGTGTTATGCCCTGGTATAAATGATATGCCCTGGTGTAAGTGTTATGCCCTGGTATAAGTGATATGCTATGGTATAAGTGTTATGCCCTGGTATAAGTGGTATGCCCTGGTAAAAGAGTTATGCACTGGTATAAGTGATATGCCCTGGTATAAGTGGTATGTCCTGGGTTGTGATATGCCCTGGTATACGTGGTATGGCCTGGTGTAAGTGTTATGCCCAGGTATAAGTGGTATGCCCTGGTATAAGTGATATGCCCTAGTATAAGTTGTATGCCCTGGTGTAAGTGTTATGCCCTGGTATGTGATATGCCCTGGTGTAAGTGTTATGCCCTTGTATAAGTGGTATGCCCTGGTGTAAGTGTTATGCCCTGGTATATGTGGTATGCCCTGGTGGAAGTGTTATGCTCTGGTATAAATGGCATGCCCTGGTGTAAGTGATATGCCCTGGCATAAGTGGTATGCCCTGGTGTAAGTTATTTGCCCTGGAATAAGTGATATGTTCTGGTATAAGTGTTATGCCCTGGTATAAGTGGTATGTCCTGGTGCAAGTAATATGCCCTAGTATAAGTGGTATGCCCTGGTGTAGGTGTTATGCCCTGGTATAAGTGGTATGGCCTGGTATAAGTGATATGCCCTGATATAAGTGATATACCCTGGTGTAAGTGATATGCCCTGGTGTAAGTGATATGCCCTGGTGTAAGTGTTATACCCTGGTATAAGTGATATGCCCTGGTGTAAGTGTTATGCCCTGGTATAAGTGGTATGCCCTGGTGCAAGTGATATGCCCTAGTATAAGTGGTATGCCCTGGTGTAAGTATTATGCCCTGGTATAAGTGGTATGGCTTCTGCAAGTGATACGCCCTGGTATAAGTGTTATGCCCAGGTATGTGGTAGGCCTTGGTATAAGTGATATGCCCTGGTATAAGTGATATGCCCTGGTATAAGTGTTATGCCCTGGTATAAATGATATGCCCTGGTGTAAGTGTTATGCCCTGGTATAAGTGATATGCTATGGTATAAGTGTTATGCCCTGGTATAAGTGGTATGCCCTGGTAAAAGAGTTATGCACTGGTATAAGTGATATGCCCTGGTATAAGTGGTATGCCCTGGGTTGTGATATGCCCTGGTATACGTGGTATGGCCTGGTGTAAGTGTTATGCCCAGGTATAAGTGGTATGCCCTGGTATAAGTGATATGCCCTAGTATAAGTTGTATGCCCTGGTATAAGTGATATGCCCTGGTATAAGTGGTATGCCCTGGTGTAAGTGTTATGCCCTAGTATAAGTGATATGCCCTAGTATAAGTGGTATACCTGCTGTGAGTGTTATGCCCTGGTATAAGTGATATGCCCTGGTGTAAGTGTTATGCCCTGGTATAAGTGGTATGCCCTGGTGTAAGTGTTATGCCCTGGTATAAGTGGTATGCCCTGGTGTAAGTGATATGCCCTGGTATAAGTGGTATGCCCTGGTGTAAGTGTTATGCCCTAGTATAAGTGGTATGCCCTGGTGTAAGTGATATGCCCTGGTATAAGTGGTATGCCCTGGTGTAAGTGTTATGCCCTAGTATAAGTGATATGCCCTACTATAAGTGGTATACCCTAGTGTAAGTGTTATGCCCTGGTATAAGTGATATGCCCTTTTACAAGTGTTATGCCCTGGTATAAGTGGTATGCCCTGGTGTAAGTTATATGCACTGGTATAAGTGATATGCCCTGGTGTAAGTTTTATGCGCTGGTATAAGTGATATATGCCCTGGAATAATTTTTATGCCCTGGTATAAGTGGTATGCCCTGGTGTAAGTGTTATACTCTGGTATAAATGATACGCCCTCGTGTAAGTGTTATGCCCTGGTAGAAGTGATATGCCCTGGTATAAGTGATATGCCCTGGTGTACGTGTTATGCCCTGGTATAAGTGGTATGCCTTGGTGTAAGTGTTATGCCCTGGTATAAGTCGTATGGCCAGGTGTGTTATGCCCTGGTATAAGTGGTATGCCCTGGTATAAGTGGTATGCCCTGGTGTAAGTGTTATGCCCTGGTATAAGTGATATGCTCTGGTATAAGTGGTATGCCCTGGTGTAAGTGTTATGCCCTGGTATAAGTGATATGCCCTGGTGTAAGAGTTATGCCCTCGTATAAGGGGTATGCCCTGGTGTAAGACTTATGCCCTGGTATAAGTGGTATGCCCTGGTGTGTGATATGCCCTAGTATAAGTGGTATGCCCTGGTGTAAGTTATGTGCCCTGGTATAAGCGATATACCCTGGTTTAAGTGTTATGCCCTGGTATAAATGGTATGCCCTGGTGTAAGTGTTATGCCTTCGTATAAGTGGTATGGCCTCGTATAAGTGATATGCCCTGGTATAAGTGATATGTCCTGGTGTAAGTGTTATGCCCTGTCATAAGTGATATGCCCTGGTGTAAGTGATATGCCCTGGTATAAATGTTATGCCCCGTTATAAATGGTATGCCCTGGTGTAAGTGATATTCCGTGGTGTACGTGTTATGCCCTGGTGTAGGTGTTATGCCCTGGTATAAGTGATATATGTCCTGGTATGACTGTTATGCCCTGGCATAAGTGGTATGCCCTGGTGTAAGTGTTATGCCCTGGTATAAATGATATGCCCTGGTGTAAGTGTTATGCCCTGGTATAAGTGATATGCTATGGTATAAGTGTTATGCCCTGGTATAAGTGGTATGCCCTGGTAAAAGAGTTATGCACTGGTATAAGTGATATGCCCTGGTATAAGTGGTATGTCCTGGGTTGTGATATGCCCTGGTATACGTGGTATGGCCTGGTGTAAGTGTTATGCCCAGGTATAAGTGGTATGCCCTGGTATAAGTGATATGCCCTAGTATAAGTTGTATGCCCTGGTGTAAGTGTTATGCCCTGGTATGTGATATGCCCTGGTGTAAGTGTTATGCCCTTGTATAAGTGGTATGCCCTGGTGTAAGTGTTATGCCCTGGTATATGTGGTATGCCCTGGTGGAAGTGTTATGCTCTGGTATAAATGGCATGCCCTGGTGTAAGTGATATGCCCTGGCATAAGTGGCATGCCCTGGTGTAAGTTATTTGCCCTGGAATAAGTGATATGTTCTGGTATAAGTGTTATGCCCTGGTATAAGTGGTATGTCCTGGTGCAAGTAATATGCCCTAGTATAAGTGGTATGCCCTGGTGTAGGTGTTATGCCCTGGTATAAGTGGTATGGCCTGGTATAAGTGATATGCCCTGATATAAGTGATATACCCTGGTGTAAGTGATATGCCCTGGTGTAAGTGATATGCCCTGGTGTAAGTGTTATACCCTGGTATAAGTGATATGCCCTGGTGTAAGTGTTATGCCCTGGTATAAGTGGTATGCCCTGGTGCAAGTGATATGCCCTAGTATAAGTGGTATGCCCTGGTGTAAGTATTATGCCCTGGTATAAGTGGTATAGCTTCTGCAAGTGATACGCCCTGGTATAAGTGTTATGCCCAGGTATGTGGTAGGCCTTGGTATAAGTGATATGCCCTGGTATAAGTGATATGCCCTGGTATAAGTGTTATGCCCTGGTGTAAGTGATATGCCCTGGTGTAAGTGGTATGCCCTGGTGTAAGTGTTATGCCCTGGTATAAGTGGTATGGCCTGGTGCAAGTAATATGCCCTGGTATAAGTGGTATGCCCTGGTGTAGGTGTTATGCCCTGGTATAAGAGGTATGGCCTGGTGCAAGTGATATGCCCTGGTATAAGTGGTATGCCCTGGTGTAAGTGTTATGCCCTGGTATAAGTGGTATGGCCTGGTGCAAGTAATATGCCCTGGTATAAGTGGTATGCCCTGGTGTAGGTGTTATGCCCTGGTATAAGTGGTATGCCCTGGTGCAAGTGATATGCCCTGGTATAAGTGATATGCCCTGGTATATGTGGTATGCCCTGGTTTGCGCTGTGCCCTGGTGTAAGTGGTATGCCCTAGTATAAGTGATATGCCCTTGTATAAGTGATATGCCCTGGTGTAAGTGTTATGCCCTGGTATGTGTTATGCCCTAGTATAAGTGGTATGCCCTGGTATAAGTGTTATGCCCTGGTATAAAAGGTATGCCCTGGTGTAAGTGTTATGCCCTGGTATAAGTGATACGTCCTAGTATAAATGGTATGCCCGAGTATAAGTGGTATACCTTGGTGCAGGTGGTGTGCCCTGGTATAAATGATATGCCCTGGTATAAGTGATATGCCCTGTGTAAGTGTTATGTCCTGGTATAAGTGGTATGCTCTGGTGCAAGTGATATGCCCTAGTATAGGTGGTATGCCCTAGTGTAAGCGATATGCCCTGGTATAAGTGGTATGCCCTGGTATAAGTGATATGCCCGGGTGTAAGTGATATGCCCTGGTGTAAGTGTCATGCCCTGGTATAAGTGATATGCCCTGGTGCAAGTGATATACCCAGTATAATGATATGCCCTGGTGTAAGTGATATCCCTTAGTGTAAGTGTTATGCCCTGGTATAAGTGATATGCCCTGGTGCAAGTGATATGCCCTAGTATAAGTGGTATGCCCTAGTGGAAGTGATATGCCCTGGTGTAAGTGGTAGGTCCTGAAATAAATGTTATGCCCTGGTGTAAGAGTTATGCTCTGATATAAGTGGTATGCCCTGATGCAAGTGATATGCCCTAGTATAAGTGGCATGCCTTGGTGCAAGTGGTATGCCCTGGTATAAGGGGTATGCCCTGGTATAAGTGATATGCCCTGGTATAAGTGTTATGCCCTGGTATAAGTGATACGCCCTGGTATAAGTGATATGCCCTGGTGTAAGTGTTATGCCCTGGTATAAGTGGTATGCCCTGGTGCAAGTGATATGCCCTAGTATAGGTGGTATGCCCTTGTGTAAGTGTTATGCCCTGGTATAAGTGGTATGCCTTAGTATAAGTGATATCCCCTAGCATAAGTGATATGCCCTGATGTAAGTCTTATGCCCTGGTATAAGTGCTATGCCCTGGTGTAAATGTTTTGCCCTGGTATATGTGGTATGGCCTGGTGCAAGAGATATGCCCTGGTATAAGTGGTATGCCCTGGTGTGTCATGCCCTGGTATAAGTGGTATGCCCTATTGCAAGTGATATGCCCTGGTAAAAGTGTTATGCCCTGGTATAAGTGGTATGCCCTGGTATAAGTGTTATGCCCTGGTATAAGTGGTATGCCTTGGTATAAGTGATATGCCCTGGTGTAAGTGATATGAACTGGTGTAAGTGTTATGCCCTGGTATAAGTGGTATGCCCTGGTATAAGTGGTATGCCCTGGTATAAGTGGTTTGCCCTGGTATAAGTGATATGCCCCGGTATAAGTGATATGCCCTTGGTGTAAGTGTTATGCCCTGGTATAAGTGATTTGCCCTGGTATGAGTGTTATTCTGTGGTATAAGTGATATGCCCTGGTGTAAGTGTTATGCCCTGGTATAAGTGGTATGCCCTGGTTCAAGTGATATGCCCTAGTATAAGTGGTATGCCTTGGTGCAAGTAGTATGCCTTGGTATGAATGATATGACCTGGCATAAGTGATATGCCCTGGTGTCAGTGTTCTGCCCTGGTATAAGTGGTATGCCCTGGTGCAAGTGATATGCTCTAGTATAAGTGGTATGCCCCGGTGTGCGTGATATGCCCTGGTATAAGTGGTATGCCCTGGTGTACGTGATATGCCCTGGTATAGTGGTATGCCTTGGTATAAGTGATATGCCCTGGTGTAAGTGTTATGCCCTGGTATAAGTGGTATGCCCTGGTGCAAGTGATATGCCCTAGTATAGGTGGTATGCCCTTGTGTAAGTGTTATGCCCTGGTATAAGTGGTATGCCTTAGTATAAGTGATATCCCCTAGCATAAGTGATATGCCCTGATGTCTTATGCCCTGGTATAAGTGCTATGCCCTGGTGTAAATGTTTTGCCCTGGTATATGTGGTATGGCCTGGTGCAAGAGATATGCCCTGGTATAAGTGGTATGCCCTATTGCAAGTGATATGCCCTGGTAAAAGTGTTATGCCCTGGTATAAGTGGTATGCCCTGGTATAAGTGTTATGCCCTGGTATAAGTGGTATGCCTTGGTATAAGTGATATGCCCTGGTGTAAGTGATATGAACTGGTGTAAGTGTTATGCCCTGGTATAAGTGGTATGCTCTGGTATAAGTGGTATGCCCTGGTATAAGTGGTTTGCCCTGGTATAAGTGATATGCCCCGGTATAAGTGATATGCCCTTGGTGTAAGTGTTATGCCCTGGTATAAGTGATTTGCCCTGGTATGAGTGTTATTCTGTGGTATAAGTGATATGCCCTGGTGTAAGTGTTATGCCCTGGTATAAGTGGTATGCCCTGGTTCAAGTGATATGCCCTAGTATAAGTGGTATGCCTTGGTGCAAGTAGTATGCCTTGGTATGAATGATATGACCTGGCATAAGTGATATGCCCTGGTGTCAGTGTTCTGCCCTGGTATAAGTGGTATGCCCTGGTGCAAGTGATATGCTCTAGTATAAGTGGTATGCCCCGGTGTGCGTGATATGCCCTGGTATAAGTGGTATGCCCTGGTGTACGTGATATGCCCTGGTATAGTGGTATGCCTTGGTATAAGTGATATGCCCTAGTATAAGTGATATGCCCTGGTGTAAGTGATATGCCCTAGTGTAAGTGTTTTGTCCTGGAATAAGTGATATGCCCTGGTGCAAGTGATATGCCCTAGTATAAGTGGTATGCCCTAGTGTAAGTGATATGCCCTGGTATAAGTGGTATGCCCTGGTGCAATTGATATGCCCTAGTATAAGTGGTATGCCCTAGTGTAAGTGACATGCCCTGGTATAAGTGGTATGCCCTGGTATAAATGTTATGCCCTGGTATAAGTGATATGCCCTAGTAATTGTGTTATGCCCTGTTATGAGTGGTATGCCCTGGTGCAAGTGATATGCCCCTGTATAAGTGGTTTGCCTTGGTGCAAGTGGTATGCCCTGGTATAAGGGTCATGCCCTGGCATAAGTGATATGCCCTGGTATAAGTGTTATGCCCTGGTATAAGTGATATGCCCTGGTATAAGTGATATACCCGTGTAGGTGTTATGCCCTGGTATGTGATATGCCCTGGTGCAAGTGATATGCCCTGGTGTAAGTGGTATGCCATGGTATAAGTGATATGCCCTGGTGTAAGTGGTATGTCCTGGTATGTGATATGCCCTGGTGTAAGTCTTATGCCCTGGTATAAGAGGTATGCCCTGGTATGTGTTATGCCCTGTTGCAAGTGATATATCCTGGTGTGTTTTTCCCTGGTATAAGTGGTATGCCCTAGTATGTGTTATGCCCTGGTATAAGTGTTATGCCCTGGTATAAGTGATATGATCCGGTATAAGTGGTATGCCCTGGCGTGATATGTCCTGGTATAAGTGGTATGCCTTAGTGTAAGTGATATGCTCTGGTGTAAGTGTTATGCTCTGTTATAAGTGGTATGCCCTGGTATAAGTGGTAAGCCCTGGTGCAAGTTATATGCCCTAGTATAAGTGGTGTGCCGTGGTATAAGTGGTTTGCCCTGGTGTAAGTGTTATACCCTGGTATAAGTGGTATTCCCTGGTACAAGTGATATGCCCTGGTATACGTGTTATGTCCTGGTATAAGTGATATGCCCTGGTGCAAGTGATATGCCCTGGTATAAGTGGTATGTCCTGGTGTGATGTGCCCTGGTGTAAGTGCTATGCCCTGGCGTAAGTGGTGTGCCCTGGTATAAGTGATATGACCTAGTATAAGTGTTATGCCCTGGTGTGATATGCCCTAGTGTAAGTGTTCTGCCGTGGTATAAGTGGTATGCCCTGGTATAAGTGATATGCCCTGGTGTAAGTGTTATGCCCTGAAATAAGTGGTATGCCCTGGTGTAAGTGATATGCCCTGGTGTAAGTGTTATGCCCTGGTATAAGTGGTATGCCCTGGTGTAAGTGGTATGCCCTGGTGTAAGTGTTATGCCCTGGTATAAGTGGTATGCCCTGGTACAAGTGGTATGACCTAGTTTAAGTGTTATGCACTGGTATAAATGACATGCCCTTGTGCCATTGATATGCCCTGGTATAAGTGATATATGTTTACAATAGAGAATATATCATTATAATGACTACATTTCTGCCATGTTTTGTTTACTGCACATCAGCTGAGCGCGTCGTCTGCAGACCCAGCGCAGTGTTGCCACACACACACCATCCTTCCTGCCCGACGCACACAATGCTCTGTGGTGACGACCCGGAAGCTGTTGGGCTTTACATACGGGCCATAATCACGTTAGAGCAGTACACATACATCAGCCATACATACATACAGAGGTAAACGACCAGGATAATGGTATCTTGCCGCTAGATAATTAACTGGTAATTATAAATAAACAGTTAATGCATAATGATTGTAGATGTAATGAGCGTCATGAATAATATAAAATCTAGCGGATTTTCACTGAATCTAGCGGATGTGGATGAGCCACGGTTGGCCACACTGACTGCTGTACTTCAGTAGATAAATAACATTATGATAAGTAGGTCAGGTGGACGTGGGTACGGGTGGTTTGTGAACTATATACATGGCTAGTTCTCATGATATGATCATAAACTGAGCATGATAACCATATCAGCGCCCCATCAAACGTTTACTGATAACCATATCACCGCCCCATCAAACGTTTACTGATAACCATATCAGCGCCCCATCAAACGTTTACTGATAACCATATCAGCGCCCCATCAAACGTTTACTGATAACCATATCACCGCCCCACCAAACGTTTACTGATAACCATATCAGCACCCCACCAAACGTTTACTGATAACCATATCAGCGCCCCATCAAACGTTTACTGATAACCATATCAGAGCCCCATCAAACGTTTACTGATAACCATATCAGCGCCCCATCAAACGTTTACTGATAACCATATCAGCGACCCATCAAACGTTTACTGATAACCATATCAGCGCCCCATCAAACGTTTACTGATAACCATATCAGCGCCCAACCAAACGTTTACTGATAACCATATCAGCGCCCCATCAAACGTTTACTGATAACCATATCAGAGCCCCATCAAACGTTTACTGATAACCATATCAGCGCCCCATCAAACGTTTACTGATAACCATATCAGCGCCCAACAAACGTTTACTGATAACCATATCAGCGCCCCATCAAACGTTTACTGATAACCATATCAGCGCCCCATCAAACGTTTACTGATAACCATATCAGCGACCCATCAAACGTTTACTGATAACCATATCAGCGCCCAATCAAACGTTTACTGATAACCATATCAACGCCCCATCAAACGTTTACTGATAACCATATCAGCGCCCCATCAAACGTTTACTGATAACCATATCAGCGCCCAACCAAACGTTTACTGATAACCATATCAGCGCCCCATCAAACGTTTACTGATAACCATATCAGAGCCCCACCAAACGTTTACTGATAACCATATCAGCGACCCATCAAACGTTTACTGATAACCATATCAGAGCCCCACCAAACGTTTACTGATAACCATATCAACGCCCCATCAAACGTTTACTGATAACCATATCAGCGACCCATCAAACGTTTACTGATAACCATATCAGCGCCCCATCAAACGTTTACTGATAACCATATCAGCGCCCCACCAAACGTTTACTGATAACCATATCACCGCCCCACCAAACGTTTACTGATAACCATATCAGCGCCCCACCAAACGTTTACTGATAACCATATCAGCGCCCCATCAAACGTTTACTGATAACCATATCAGCACCCCACCAAACGTTTACTGATAACCATATCACCGCCCCACCAAACGTTTACTGATAACCATATCAGCGCCCCACCAAACGTTTACTGATAACCATATCAGCGCCCCATCAAACGTTTACTGATAACCATATCACCGCCCCACCAAACGTTTACTGATAACCATATCAGCGCCCCACCAAACGTTTACTGATAACCATATCAGCGCCCCATCAAACGTTTACTGATAACACTCAAACGTTCCAACACCACATCTGGTGACCCCCCCCCCCCCCCAGCACCTAAAACTTTTTAAAGTTTTGACACATTTTATCCTGACTGACAACTTATTATTAGTCCCACCGACAGAGATTAGAGAACCTCACTTTACTATAACCTTACGAAATATATAGATCTATTATAGCTTTACTATAACCTTACGAAATATATAGATCTATCGTAGCTTTACTATAACCTTACGAAATATATAGATCTATCGTAGCTTTACTATAACCTTACGAAATATATAGATCTATTATAGCTTTACTATAACCTTACGAAATATATAGATCTATCGTAGCTTTACTATAACCTTACGAAATATATATAGCTATCGTAGCTTTACTATAACCTTACGAAATATATAGATCTATTATAGCTTTACTATAACCTTACGAAATATATAGATCTATCGTAGCTTTACTATAACCTTACGAAATATATAGATCTATTGTAGCTTTACTATAACCTTACGAAATATATAGATCTATTATAGCTTTACTATAACCTTACGAAATATATAGATCTATTGTAGCTTTACTATAACCTTACGAAATATATAGATCTATCGTAGGTTTACTATAACCTTACGAAATATATAGATCTATTATAGCTTTACTATAACCTTACGAAATATATAGATCTATCGTAGCTTTACTATAACCTTACGAAATATATAGATTTATCGTAGGTTTACTATAACCTTACGAAATATATAGATCTATCGTAGGTTTACTATAACCTTACGAAATATATAGATCTATCGTAGGTTTACTATAACCTTACGAAATATATAGATCTATCGTAGCTTTACTACAACCTTACGAAATATATAGATCTATCGTAGCTTTACTACAACCTTACGAAATATATAGATTTATCGTAGCTTTACTATAACCTTACGAAATATATAGATCTATCGTAGCTTTACTATAACCTTACGAAATATATAGATTTATCGTAGCTTTACTATAACCTTACGAAATATATAGATCTATTATAGCTTTACTATAACCTTACGAAATATATAGATTTATCGTAGCTTTACTATAACCTTACGAAATATATAGATTTATCGTAGCTTTACTATAACCTTACGAAATATATAGATTTATCGTAGCTTTACTATAACCTTACGAAATATATAGATCTATTATAGCTTTACTATAACCTTACGAAATATATAGATCTATCGTAGCTTTACTACAACCTTACGAAATATATAGATTTATCGTAGCTTTACTATAACCTTACGAAATATATAGATCTATCGTAGCTTTACTATAACCTTACGAAATATATAGATTTATCGTAGCTTTACTATAACCTTACGAAATATATAAACTTGATGCTTTACCACAACCTTACGAAATGTATAGATTTATTGATGCTTTACTACAACCTTACGAAATATATTAATGTATTGCTGTTTTACCACAACCTTACGAAATGTATAGATTTATTGATGCTTTACTACAACCTTACGAAATATATTAATGTATTGCTGTTTTACCACAACCTTAAGAAATATATAAATTTATCGATGCTTAGCTACAACATTACGAAATATATAAATTTAATGATGCTTTACTATAAACTTACGAAATATATAAATTTATTGATGCTTTACTATAACCTTACGAAATATATAAATCTATTCATCTTGTTTCAACAGAACTGTTCCATATCATCTTGTGGCTACAGAACTGTGCCATACCATCATATTGCTAAAGAACTGTTCCATATCATCATCTTGCTACAGAACTGTACCATACCATCATATTGCTACAGAACTGTTCCATATCATCATTTTGCTACAGAACTGTACCATACCATCATATTGCTACAGAACTGTTCCATATCATGTTGCTACAGAACTGTTCCATATCATGTTGCTACAGAACTGTTCCATATCATCATCTTGCTACAGAACTGTACCATACCATCATATTGCTACAGAACTGTTCCATATCATCATTTTGCTACAGAACTGTACCATACCATCATATTGCTACAGAACTGTTCCATATCATGTTGCTACAGAACTGTTCCATATCATTATGTAGCTACAGAACTGTTCCATATCATCATGCTGCTACAGAACTGTTCCATATCATGTTGCGAGAGAACTGTTCAATATCATCTTGTAGCTACGGAACTGTTCCATATCATGTAGCTAGAGAACTGTTCCATATCATCATGTAGCTACAGATATGTTCCATATAATGATGTAGCTACAGAACTGTTCCATATCATGATGTAGCTACAGAACTGTTCCATATCATCATGTAGCTACAGAACTGTCCCATATCATCATGTAGCTACAGAACTGTTCCATATCATCATGTAGCTACAGAACTGTTCCATATCATCATGTAGCTACATAACTGTTACATATCATCATGTAGCTACAGAACTGTCCCATATCATCATGTAGCTACAGAACTGTTCCATATCATCATGTAGCTACAGAACTGATCCATATCATCATGTAGCTACCGAACTGTTCCACATTATCATGTTGCTACATAACTGTTACATATCATCATGTAGCTATAGAACTGTCCCATATCATCATTTAGCAACAGAACTGTTCCATATCATGATGTTGCTACAGAACTGTTCCATATCATCATGTTACTACAGAACTCATCCATATCATCATGTAGCTACAGAACTGTTCCATATCATCATGTTGCTACAGAACTGTTCCATATCATCATGTTACTACAGAACTCATCCATATCATCATGTAGCTACAGAACTGTTCCATATCATCATGTAGCTACAGAACTGTTCCATATCATCATGTAGCAACAGAACTGTTCCATAACATCATTTGCTACAGAACTGTTCCATATCATCATGTTGCTACATAACTGTTCCAAATCATCATGTAGCTACATAACTGTTCCACATTATCATGTTGCTACAAAACTGCTCCATACAGCCACTTACCTACAGAACTGTTCCATATCATCATTTAGCTACAGAACTGTTCCATATCATCATGTACGTACAGAACAGTTCCATATCATCATGTAGCTACAGAACTGTTCCATATCATCATGTAGCTACAGAACTGTTCCATATCATCATGTAGCTACAGAACTGTTCCATATCATCATGTAGCTACAGAACTGTTCCATATCATCATGTAGCTACCGAACTGATCCATATCATCATGTAGCTACAGAACTGTTCCATATCATCATGTAGGTACAGAACAGTTCCATATCATCATGTAGCTACTGAAATGTACCATATCATCATGTTGCTACAGAAATGTTCCATATCATCATGTAGCTACAGAACTGTTCCATATCATCATGTAGCTACCGAACTGTTCCATATCATCATGTAGCTAGAGAACTGTTACATATCATCATGTAGCTACAGAACTGTTCCATATCATCATGTAGCTACAGAACTGTTCCATATCATCATGTAGCTACAGAACTGTTCCATATCATCATGTAGCTACAGAACTGTTCCATATCATCATGTAGCTACAGAACTGTTCCATATCATCATGTAGCTACAGAACTGTTCCATATCATCATGTAGCTACAGAACTGTTCCATATCATCATGTAGCTACCGAACTGATCCATATCATCATGTAGCTACAGAACTGTTCCATATCATCATGTAGGTACAGAACAGTTCCATATCATCATGTAGCTACTGAAATGTACCATATCATCATGTTGCTACAGAACTGTTCCATATCATCATGTAGCTACAGAACTGTTCCATATCATCATGTAGCTACCGAACTGTTCCATATCATCATGTAGCTACAGAACTGTTCCATATCATCATGTAGCTACAGAACTGTTCCATATCATCATGTAGCTACAGAACTGTTCCATATCATCATGTAGCTACAGAACTGTTCCATATCATCATGTAGCTACAGAACTGTTCCATATCATCATGTAGCTACAGAACTGTTCCATATCATCATGTAGCTACAGAACTGTTCCATATCATCATGTAGCTACAGAACTGTTCCATATCATCATGTAGCTACAGAACTGTTCCATATCATCATGTAGCTACAGAACTGTTCCATATCATCATGTAGCTACAGAACTGTTCCATATCATCATGTAGCTACAGAACTGTTCCATATCATCATGTAGCTACAGAACTGTTCCATATCATCATGTAGCTACAGAACTGTTCCATATCATCATGTAGCTACAGAACTGTTCCATATCATCATGTAGCTACAGAACTGTTCCATATCATCATGTAGCTACAGAACTGTTCCATATCATCATGTAGCTACAGAACTGTTTCATATCATCATGTAGCTACAGAACTGTTCCGTGTCATCATGTAGCTACAGAACTGTTCCATATCATCATGTAGCTACAGAACTGTTCCATATCATCATTAGCCACAGAACTGTTCCATATCATCATGCAGCTAAAGAACTGTTCCATATCATCATGTAGCTACAGACCTGTTTCCATATCATCATGTAGCCTACAGAACTGTTCCATAGTCATCATGTAGCCTACAGAACTGTTTCCATATCATCATGTAGCTACAGAAATGTCCATATCTGATCATATAGCCTACAGATACGTTCCATTCATCATGCAGCTTACAGTAACTGTTCCAGTATCAGCATGTAGCTAAAGAACTGTCCATATCATCAGGTAGCTACAGAAATGTTCCATTCATCATGGTAGCCTACAGAAATGTTCCATATCATCATGTAGCTTAAAAGAACCTGTTTCATATCATCATGAGTCTGACAGAACTGTTCCAGATCATCGATGTACCAACGGACTGTCATGTCATGAATGTACTATAGACTGTTCCATATAATGATGTACTACAGAAATGTTCCATATCATATTGTAGCTACAGAAATGTTCCTTATCATCATGTAGCTAGAGAACTGTTCCATATCATCATTAGCTACAGAACTGTTCCATATCATCATGTAGCTAGAGAACTGTTCCATATCATCATGTAGCTACAGAACTGTTCCATATCTTCATGTAGCTACAGAACTGTTCCATATCATCATGTAGCTACAGAACTGTTCCATATCATCATGCAGCTACAGAACTGTTCCATATCATCATGTAGCTACAGAACTGTTCCATATCATGATGTAGCTACAGAACTGTTCCATATCATGATGTAGCTACAGAACTGTTCCATATCATGATGTAGCTACTGAACTGTTCCATATCATCATGTAGCTACAGAACTGTTCCATATCATGATGTAGCTACAGAACTGTTCCATATCATGATGTAGCTACTGAACTGTTCCATATCATGATGTAGCTACAGAACTGTTCCATATCATGATGTAGCTACAGAACTGTTCCATATCATGATGTAGCTACCGAACTGTTCCATATCATGATGTAGCTACAGAACTGTTCCATATCATGATGTAGCTACAGAACTGTTCCATATCATGATGTAGCTACTGAACTGTTCCATATCATGATGTAGCTACAGAACTGTTCCATATCATGATGTAGCTACAGAACTGTTCCATATCATGATGTAGCTACCGAACTGTTCCATATCATGATGTAGCTACAGAACTGTTCCATATCATGATGTAGCTACAGAACTGTTCCATATCATGATGTAGCTACCGAACTGTTCCATATCATGATGTAGCTACAGAACTGTTCCATATCATGATGTAGCTACTGAACTGTTCCATATCATGATGTAGCTACAGAACTGTTCCATATCATGATGTAGCTACAGAACTGTTCCATATCATGATGTAGCTACCGAACTGTTCCATATCATGATGTAGCTACAGAACTGTTCCATATCATGATGTAGCTACAGAACTGTTCCATATCATGATGTAGCTACCGAACTGTTCCATATCATGATGTAGCTACAGAACTGTTCCATATCATGATGTAGCTACAGAACTGTTCCATATCATGATGTAGCTACAGAACTGTTCCATATCATGATGTAGCTACAGAACTGTTCCATATCATGATGTAGCTACAGAACTGTTCCATATCATGATGTAGCTACCGAACTGTTCCATATCATGATGTAGCTACAGAACTGTTCCATATCATGATGTAGCTACAGAACTGTTCCATATCATGATGTAGCTACAGAACTGTTCCATATCATGATGTAGCTACAGAACTGTTCCATATCATGATGTAGCTACTGAACTGTTCCATATCATGATGTAGCTACAGAACTGTTCCATATCATGATGTAGCTACAGAACTGTTCCATATCATGATGTAGCTACCGAACTGTTCCATATCATGATGTAGCTACAGAACTGTTCCATATCATGATGTAGCTACAGAACTGTTCCATATCATGATGTAGCTACCGAACTGTTCCATATCATCATGTAGCTACAGAACTGTTTCATATATATATATATATATATATATATATATATATATATATATATATATATATATATATATATATTATCCCTGGGGATAGGGGAGAAAGAATACTTCCCACGTATTCCCTGCGTGTTGTAGAAGGCGAGTAAAAGGGAAGGGAGCGGGGGGCTGGAAATCCTCCCCTCTCATTTTTTTTTTTTTTTTTTTTTTTTCCAAAAAGAAGGAACAGAGAAGGGGGCCAGGTGAGGTTATTCCCTCAAAGGCCCAGTCCTCTGTTCTCAATGCTACCTCGCTAATGCGGGAAATGGCGAATAGTATGAAAAAAAAAAAAAAAAAAAAAAAAAAAATATATATATATATATATATATATATATATATATATATATATATATATATATATATATATATATATATATATATATATATATATATATATATATATATATAAGAAAGATGTATAAATGAAAGAGACATGAGGTCAAGAGAAAGGTGCAAGAGGTGAAAAACAGGGCAAATGAGAGTTGGGGTGAGAGACTATCAGTAAATTCTAGGGAGAATAAAAAGATGTTTTAGAAGGAAGTAAATAGAGTGCGTAAGACAAGGGAACAAATGGGAACTTCAGTAAAGGGGGCTAATGGGGAGGTGATAACAAGTAGTGGTGATGTGAGAAGGAGATGGAGTGAGTAATTTGAAGGTTTGTTGAATGTGTTTGATTATAGAGTGGCAGATATAGGGTGTTTTGGTCGAGGTGGTATGCAAAGTGAGAGAGTTAGGGAAAATGATTTGGTAAACAGAGAAGAGGTAGTAAAAGCTTTGCGGAATATGAAAGCCGGCAAAGCAGCGGGTTTGGATGGCGCTGCAGTGGAATTTATTAAAAAAGGGGATGACTGTATTGTTGACTGGTTGGTAAGGTTATTTAATGTATGTATGACTCATGGTGAGGTGCCTGAGGATTGGCGGAATGCGTGCATAGTGCCATTGTACAAAGGCAAAGGGGATAAGAGTGAGTGCTCAAATTACAGAGGTATAAGTTTGTTGAGTATTCCTGGTAAATTATATGGGAGGGTATTGATTGAGAGGGTGAAGGCATGTACAGAGCATCAGATTGGGGAAGAGCAGTGTGGTTACAGAAGTGGTAGAGGATGTGTGGATCAGGTGTTTGCTTTGAAGAATGTATGTGAGAAATACTTTAAAAAACAAATGGATTTGTATGTAGCATTTATGGATCTGGAGAAGGCATATGATAGAGTTGATAGAGATGCTCTGTGGAAGGTATTAAGAATATATGGTGTGGGAGGCAAGTTGTTAGGAGTGACAAGTTTTTATCGAGGATTTAAGGCATGTGCACGTGTAGGAAGAGAGGAAAGTGACTGGTTCTCAGTGAATGTAGGTTTGCAGCAGGGGTGTGTGATGTCTCCATGGTTGTTTAATTTGTTTATGGATGGGGTTGTTAGGGAGGTGAATGCAAGAGTTTTGAAAAGAGGGGCAAGTATGCAGTCTGTTGTGGATGAGAGAGCTTGGGAAGTGAGTCAGTTGTTGTTCCTGATGATACAGCGCTGGTGGCTGATTAGTGTGAGAAACTGCAGAAGCTGGTGACTGAGTTTGGTGAAGTTGGTGAAAGAAGAAAGCTGAGAGTAAATGTGAATAAGAGCAAGGTTATTAGGTACAGTAGGGTTGAGGGACAAGTCAAATGGGAGGTAAGTTTGAATGGAGAAAAACTGAAGGAATTAAAGTGTTTTAGATATCTGGGAGTGGATTTGGCAGCGGATGGAACAATTGAAGCGGAAGTGAATCATACAGTGGGGAAGGGGGAGAAGTTCTGGGAGCGTTGAAGAATGTGTGGAAGTCGAGAACATTGTGTCGGAATGCAAAAATGGGTATGTTTGAAGGAATAGTGGTTCCAACAATGTTGTATTGTTGCGAGGCGTGGGCTATGGATAGAGTTGTGCGGAGGAGGATGGATGTGCTGGAAATGAGATGTTTGAGGGCAATATGTGGTGTGAGGTGGTTTGATCTAGTAAGTAATAATATGGTAAGAGAGATGTGTGGTAATAAAAAGAGAGTGGTTGAGAGAGCAGAGGAGGGTGTTTTGAAATGGTTTGATCACATGAGAGAATGAGTGAAGAAAGATTGACCAAGAGGATATATGTGTCAGAGGTGGAAGGAACAAGGAGAAGTGGGAGACCATATTGGAGGTGGAAAGATGGAGTGAAAAAGATTTTGAGTGATCGGGGCCTGAACATACAGGAGGGTGAAAGGCGTGCAAGGAATACAGTGAATTGGAACGATGTGGTATACCAGGGTCGACGTGCTGTCAGTGGATTGAACCAGGGCATGTGAAGCGTCTGGAGTAAACCATGGAAAGTTCTGTGGGGTCTGGATGTGGAAAGGGAGCTGTGGTTTCGGTGCTACCTCGCACACATGAGGGGGGAGGGGGTTGTTATTTCATGTGTGGGGAGGTGGCGATGGGAATTAATAAAGGCAGACAGTATTATCTGTAATTTGAACACTGACTTTTATCCCCTTTGCCTTTGTACAATGGCACTATGCAAGCATTCCGCCAATCCTCAGGCACCTCGCCATGAGTCATACATACATAAATAACCTTACCAACCAGTCAACAATACAATCACCCCTTTTTTTTTTAATAAATTCCACTGCAATACCATCCAAACCTGCTGCCTTGCCGGCTTTCATCTTCCGCAAAGCTTTTACTACCTCTTCTCTGTTTACCAAATCATTTTCCCCAACCCTCTCACTTTGCACACCACCTTGACCAAAACACCCTATATCTGCCACTCTATTACCAAACACATTCAACATCTCCTTCTCACATCACCACTACTTGTTATCACCTCCCCGTTAGCCCCCTTCACTGAAGTTCTCATTTGTTCCCTTGTCTTACGCACTTTATTCACCTCCTTCCAAAACATCCTTTTATTCTCCCTAAAATTCTATGATACTCTCTCACCCCAACTCTCATTTGCCCTCTTTTTTCCCTCTTGCACCTTTCTCTTGACCTCCTGCCTCTTTCTTTTATACATCTCTCACTCATTTGCATTAGTTCCCTGCAAAAATCGTCCAAATGCCTCTCTCTTCTCTTTCACTAATAATCTTACTTCTTCATCCCACCACTCACTACCCTTTCTAATCTGCCTACCTTCCACGCTTCTCATGCCACAAGCATCTTTTGCGCAAGCCATCACTGCTTCCCTAAATACATCCCATTCCTCCCCCACTCCCCTTACCTCCTTTGTTCTCACCTTTTTCCATTCTGTACTCACTCTCTCCTTGTACATCCTCACACAAGTCTCCTTCCCAAGCTCACTTACTCTCACCACTCTTTTCACCCCAACATTCTCTCTTCTTTTCTGAAAACCTCTACAAATCTTAACCTTCGCCTCCACATGATAATGATCAGACATCCCTCCAGTTGCACCTCTCAGCACATTAACATCCAAAAGTCTCTCTTTCGCGCGCCTATCAATTAACACGTAATCCAATAATGCTCTCTGGCCATCTCTCCTACTTACATATGTATACTTATGTATATCTCTCTTTTTAAACCAGGTATTCCCAATCACCAGTCCTTTTTAGCTGATAAATCTACAAGCTCTTCAACATTTTCATTTCCGACACTGAACACCCCATGTATACCAATTATTCCCTCAACTGCCACATTACTCACCTTTGCATTCAAGTCACCCATCACTATAACCCGGTCTCGTGCATTAAAGCTACTAATACACTCATTCAGCTGCTCCCAAAACACTTGCCTCTCATGATCTTTCTTCTCATGCCCAAGTGCATATGCACCAATAATCACCCATCTCTCTCCATCCACTTTCAGTTTTACCCATATCAATCTAGAGTTTACTTTCTTACACTCTATCACATACTCCCACAACTCCTGTTTCAGGAGTAGCGCTACTCCGTCCCTTGCTCTTGTCTTCTCACTAACCCCTGACTTTACTCCCAAGACATTCCCAAACCAATCTTCCGCTTTACCCTTGAGCTTCGTTTCACTCAGAGCGAAAACATCCAGGTTCCTTTCCTCAAACATACTACCTATCTCTCCTTTTTTCTCATCTTGGTTACATCCACACACATTTGGACACCCCAACCTGAGCTTTCGAGGAGGATGAGCACTCCCCGCGTGACTCCTTCTTCTGTTTCCCCTTTTAGAAAGTTAAAATACAAGGAGCGGAGGGTTTCCAGCCCCCCGCTCCCATCCCCTTTAGTCGCCTACACATCATCAGGGGAGACACAAGAGAGAAACATAACAGTCAGTTGATATACATCGAAGAGACGTAGCTAGGACGCCATTTGGTAAACATGTGATTGTCCAAAACATACAACGAGCGTTCATAAACTTATCATTTTACAAATTTTATCAACAATAAAGTTATCCAATCTTATAGACCATCACTAATATTAAGATTATAATTCTTTGTGTATTTGATAATAGTAGATTCAATGATATTTCTCTTGGTAATAAAGTTAGAGTTAATAACTGAGATGGCGTTACTCCAGTCAATACAATGATCATAGTTTTTAACATGATTAAACAAGGCATTTGATTCTTGTCCCGTTCTTATACTATATTTATGTTGCTTAAGTCTAACAGAAAGATCCTTATCCGTTTGTATATATATATATATATATATATATATATATATATATATATATATATATATATATATATATATATATATCCCTGGGGATAGGGGATTAAGAATACTTCTCACGTATTCCCTGCGTGTCGTAGAAGGCGACTAAAAGGGGAGGGAGCGGGGGGCTGGAAATCCTCCCCTCTCGTTTTTTTTTTTTTAATTTTCCAAAAGGAGGAACAGAGGGGGGCCAGGTGAGGATATCCCACAAAGGCCCAGTCCTCTGTTCTTAACGCTACCTCGCTAACGCGGGAAATGGCGAATAGTTTAAAAAAAAAAAAAAAAAATATATATATATATATATATATATATATATATATATATATATATATATATATATATATATATATATATATATATACTATTTTACATATAATGCCCTCCAATAAGGAAGGTTCGAACCAAGACCTTTTGCGAGATAGATGGGAACGCTAACTTCTCTGCTATGATCGTACAGCTAGGCTATGATCGCCCCTAATAGGGAAATGACTATTCGAATACTATGTACTGGAATACCGTTCGTCTCACGTTGGTGAGCAACGGGGTCTACACCGGTCATTTCCCAACAGGCTCACATAACCAGTAGTTAGCAATGTCACAGAACTTACTGTCACACGTGGAGGTGTTATGAACACTTAATAAAATGCATATTAGGAGTGACCCTAGCCGAGCGGTTAGCGTTTCCAGCTTCCACACAAAGGGTCCTGATTCGAATCCTTACTGATGGAGGGCATTATAAGTTTTATAAGAAGTGCGCCTTCATATGCACTATATTCATTTATACATCATTGTATATTTATTGGACTTGATCGACGTTTCCCTTGTTAGTGAGGTAGCGATAGAAAACAGACGAAGAAAGACCCATCCACTCACATACACATATATAAACAATTATGCACATAAACGTCTATATACATAAATATATACACATAAATACATACATGTACATATACTCGGTCGCATTTATCCATTCCCTGCACCACCCCACCCCACAGGAAACAGCATCGCCATCCCCTGCCTCAGCGAGGTAGCACCAGGAAACATACGACGAAAGGACACATCCGCTTACATCCATTCTCTATCTGCCATTTGTAATGCACCGAAACCACAGCTCCTTTTCCACATCCAGGCCCCACAGACCATTCCATGGTTTACCCCAGACGCTTCACATGCCCTGGTTCAGTACACTCCGGTATACCACATCGTTCCACTTCACTCTATTCCTTGCACGCCTTTCACCCTCCTGTATGTTCAGGCTCCAATCGCTCAAAATCTTTTTCACTCCATCTTTCCACCTCCAATTTGGTCTCCCACTTCTCCTCGTTCCCTCCACCTCTGACACATATATCCTCTTGGTCAATCTTTCCTCACTCATTCTCTCAGTGTGACCAAACCATTTCAATACATCCTCTTCTGCTCTCTCAACCACACTCTTTTCATTGCCACACATCTCTCTCACCCTTTCATTACTTACTCGATCAAACCACCTCACACCACATATTGTCCTTAAACATTTCATTTCCAGCACATCCACCCTTCTCCGCACAACTCTAACAACAACCCACGCCTCACAACCATATAACACTATTGGAACCACTATTCCTTCAACATAGCCATTTTACTCTCCAAGATAATGTTCTCGCCTTCCACACATTCTTCAACGCTCCCAGAACCTTGGCCCCTCCCCCATCCTATGACTTACTTTCCCATCCAAGATTCCATTCGCTGCCAAGTAAATCACTTCACTTCTTCCAGTTTTTCTCCATTCAAACTTACCTCCCAATTGACTTGTCCCTTCACCCTACTGTACCTAAAAACCTTGCTCTTATTCACATTTACTCTTAACTTTCTTCTTTCACACACTTTACCAAACTCAGTCACCAGCTTCTGCAGTTTCTCACCCGAATCAGCTACCAGCGCTGTATCATCAGCGAACAACAACCGACTCACTTCCCAAGCTCTCTCATCAACAACAGACTGCATACTTGCCCTTCTCTCCAGAACTCTTGCATTCAACTCCCTAACCACCCCATCCATAAACAAATTAAACAACCATGGAGACATCATGCACCCCTACCGCAAACCAACATTTACTGGGAACCAATCACTTTCCTCTCTTCCTACTCGTACACATGCCTTACATCCTCGATAAAAACTTTTCACTGCTTCTAGCAATTTGCCTCCCACACCATATATTCTTAATACCTTCCACAGAGCACCTCTATCAACTATATCATATGCCTTCTCCAGATCCACAAATGCTACACACAAATCCATTTGCTTTTCTAAGTATTTCTCACATACATTCTTCAAAGCAAACACCTGATCCACACATCCTCTACCACTTCTGAAACCACACTGCTCTTCCCCAATCTGATGCTCTGTACATGCCTTCACCCTCTCAATCAATACCATCCCATATAATTTACCAGGAATACTCAATAAACTTATACCTCTGAAATTTTACACTCACCTTTATCCCCTTTACCTTTGTACAATGGCACTATGCATGCATTCCGCCAGTCCTCAGGCACTTCACCACGACCCATACACACACTGAATATCCTTAGCAACTATCCAACAACACAGTCACCCTTTCTTAATAAATTCAACAGCAATACCATCCAATCCTGCCGCCTTGCCGGCTTTCATCTTCCGTAGAGCTTTCTCCACCTCTTCTCTGTTTGCCAAACCATTCTCCCTGACCCTCTCCCTTTGCACACCAACTCGACCAAAATACCCTATATATGCCACTCTATCATCAAACACATTCAACAAACCTTCAAAATACTCACTCTATCTCCTTGTCACTTCATCACTACCTGTTATCACTTCCATCATTGCCCCTTTCACCGATGTTCCTATTTGATCTCTTCTCTTACGCACTTTATTTACCTCCTTCCAAAACAGTCTTTTTATTCTTCCTAAAGTTTAATGATACTCTCTCACCCCAGCTTTCATTTCCCCTCTTTTTCAACCACTGCACCTGCTTCTTGACCTCTGCCGCTTTCTCATGTTTATCTCCCAATCGTTTGCACTCTCTCCCTTAAGTACCGCCCAAACTCATCTCTCTTCTCTTTCACTAACAACTTTTCTTCTTCATCCCACCACTCACTACCCTTTCTAATCTGCTAACCTCCCACCTTTCTCATGCCACAAGCATCTTTTGTGCAAGCCATCACTGCTTCCCTAAATACATCCCATTCCTCCCCCACTCCCCTTACCTCCTTTGTTCTCACCTTTTCCATTCTGTACTCACTCTCTCCTGGTACTTCCTAACACAAGTCTCCTTCCCAAGCTCACTTACTCTCACCACTCTCTTCACTCCAACAGTCTCTCTTCTTTTCTGAAAACCTCTACAAATCTTCACCTTTGCTTCCAAAAGATAATGATCAGACATCCCTCGAGTTACACCTCTCAGCACATTAACATCCAAAACTCTCTTTCGCGCCAATCAATTAACATGTAATCCAATAACGCTCTCTGGCCATCTCTCCTACTTACATACGTATACTTATGTATATCTCGCTTTTTAAACCAGGTATTCCCAATCACCAGTCATTTTTCAGCAAAAAATCTACAAACACTTCACTATTTCCATTTACAACACTGAACACCCCATGTACACCTATTATACCCTCAACTGCCACATTACTCACCTTTGCATTCATATCACCCATCACTATAACCCGGTCTCGTGCATCAAAACTGCTAACACACTCACTCAGCTGCTCTCAAAACACGTGCCTTTCATGATCTTTCTTCTCGTGCCCAGGTGCATAGGTACCAATAATCACCCATCTCTCTCCATCAACTTTCCAGTTTTACGCATATCAATCTAGATTTTACTTTCCAACACTATCACATACTCCCACATCTCCCGTTTCAGGAATAGTGCTACTCCTTCCCTTGCTCTTGTCCTCTCACTAACCCCTGACTTTACTCCCAAGACATTCCCAAACCACTCTTCCACTTTACCCTTGAGCTTCGTTTCACTCAGAGCCAAAACATCCAGGTTCCTTTCCTCAAACAAACTACCTTCATAAGGACTTCAATTGACCGTGACGTCACAGATAACATATAACATATGCGTTACCTGGTGTCGAGTGAGGACAATGTAGACGAATGTTCTGAAAGTTGAATAAGGTCGCATGCTAACGGAGGAGAGGGGAACACCTGTTGTATAAGGTCACATGTTGACGGAGGAGGGGGGAACACCTGCTGTATAAGGTCACATGTTGACGGAGGAGGGGGGAACACCTGCTGTATAAGGTCACATGTTGATGGAGGAGAGGGGAACACTTGTTGTATAAAGTCACATGTTGACGGAGGAGAGGGGAATACCTGTTGTATAAGGTCACATGTTGACGGAGGAGGGGGGAACACCTGCTGTATAAGGTAACATGTTGATGGAGGAGAGGGGAACACTTGTTGTACAAGGTCACATGTTGACGGAGGAGAGGGGAACACCTGTTGTATAAGGTCACATGTTGACGGAGGAGAGGGGAACATTTGTTGTATAAGGTCACATGTTGACGGAGGAGAGGGGAACATGTTTTATAAGGTCACATGTTGACGGAGGAGAGGGGAACATTTGTTGTATAAGGTCACATGTTGACGGAGGAGAGGGAACACTTGTTATATAAGGTCACATGTTGACGGAGGAGAGGGGAACACCTGTTGTATAAGCACACATGTTGACGGAGGAGAGGGGAACACCTGTTGTATAAGGTCACATGTTGAGGGAGGAGAGGGGAACACCTGTTGTATAAGGTCACATGTTGACGGAAGAGATGGGAACATGTTGCATAACGTCATATGTTGACGGAGGAGAGGGGAAATCCTGTTGTATAAGGTCACATGTTGACGGAGGAGGGGAACACCTGTTGTATAAGGTCACATGTTGACGGAGGAGAGGGGAACACTTGTTGTATAAGGTCACATGCTGACGGAGGAGAGGGGAACACCTGTTGTATAAGGTCACATGTTGACGGAGGAGAGGGGACCACCTGTTGTATAAGGTCACATGTTGACGAAGGGGAGGGGAACACTTGTTGTATAAGGTCACATGTTGACGGAGGAGAGGGGAACACCTGTTGTATAAGGTCACATGTTGACGGAGGAGGGGGGAACACCTGCTGTATAAGGTCACATGTTGATGGAGGAGAGGGGAAGACTTGTTGTATAAGGTCACATGTTGACGGAGGATAGGAGAAGACTTGTTGTATAAGGTCACATGTTGACGGAATAGAGGGGAACACTTGTTGTATAAGGTCACATGTTGACGGAGAAGAGGGGAACACTTGTTGTATAAGGTCACATGTTGACGGAGGAGAGGGGAACACTTGTTGTATAAGGTCACATGTTGACGGAGGAGAGGGGAACACTTGTTGTATAAGGTCACATGTTGACGGAGAGGGCAACACTTGTTGTATAAGGTCACATGTTGACGGAGAGGGGAACATCTGTTGTATAAGGTCATATGTTGACGGAAGAGAGGGGAACACTTGTTGTATAAGGTCACATGTTGACCGAGGAGAGGGGAACACTTGTTGTATAAGGTCACATGTTAACGAAGGAGAGGGGAACACTTGTTGTATACGGTCACATGTTGACGGAGGAGAGCGGAACACCTGTTGTATAAGGTCACATGTTGACGGAAGAAAGTGGAACACCTGTTGTATAAGGTCACATGTTGACGGAGAGGGGAACACCTATTGTATAAGGTCACATGTTGACGGAGGAGAGGGGAACACCTGTTGTATAAGGTCACATGTTGACGGAGGAGAGGGGAACACCTGTTTTATAAGGTCACATGTTGACGGAGAGGGGAACACTTGTTGTATAAGGTCACACGTTGACGGAGGAGAGGGGAACACCTGTTGTATAAAGTCACATGTTGACGGAGGAGAGGGGAACACCTGTTGTATAAGGTCACAGGTTGACGGAGGAGAGGCGAACACTTGTTGTATAAGGTCACAAGTTGACGGAGGAGAGGAGAACACTTGTTGTATAAGGTCACATGTTGACGGAGGAGAGGGGAACACTTGTTGTATAAGGTCACATGTTGACGCAGGTGAGGGGAACACTTGTATAAGGTCACATGTTGACGAAGGAGACGGGAACACTTGTTGTATAAGGTCACATGTTGACGGAGGAGAGGGGAACACCTGTTGTATAAGGTCACATGTTGACGGAGGAGAGGGGAACACCTGTTGTATAAGGTCACATGATGAAGGAGGAGAGGGGAACATCTGTTGTATAAGGTCACATGTTGACGGAGGAGAGGGGAACACCTGTTGTATAAGGTCACATGTTGACGGAGGAGGGGGGAACACCTGCTGTATAAGGTCGCATGTTGACGGAGGAGAGGGGAACACCTGTTGTATAAGGTCACATGTTGACGGAGGAGAGGGGAACACCTGTTGTATAAGGTCACATGTTGAAGGAGGAGAGGGGAACATCTGTTGTATAAGGTCACATGTTGACGGAGAGGGGAACATCTGTTGTATAAGGTCACATGTTGACGGAGGAGAGGAGAACATCTGTTGTATAAGGTCACATTTTGACGGAGGAGAGGGGAACACCTGTTGTATAAGGTCACATGTTGACGGAGGAGAGGGGAACACTGTTGTATAAGGTCACATGTTGACGGAGGAGAGGGGAACATCTGTTGTATAAGGTCACATGTTGACGGAGGAGAGGGAACATCTGTTGTATAAGGTCACATGTTGACGGAGGAGAGGGGAACATGTGTTGTATAAGGTCACATGTTGACGGAGGAGAGGGGAACATGTGTTGTATAAGGTCACATGTTGACGGAGGAGAGGGGAACATGTGTTGTATAAGGTCACATGTTGACGGAGGAGAGGGGAACACTTGTTGTATAAGGTCACATGTTGACGGAGGAGAGGGGAACACCTGTTGTATAAGGTCACATGTTGACGGAGGAGAGGGGAACATGTGTTGTATAAGGTCACATGTTGACGGAGGAGAGGGGAACATCTGTTGTATAAGGTCACATGTTGACGGAGGAGAGGGGAACATGTGTTGTATAAGGTCACATGTTGACGGAGGAGAGGGGAACATGTGTTGTATAAGGTCACATGTTGACGGAGGAGAGGGGAACATGTGTTGTATAAGGTCACATGTTGACGGAGAGAGGGGAACATCTGTTGTATAAGGTCACATGTTGACGGAGGAGAGGGGAACATGTGTTGTATAAGGTCACATGTTGACGGAGGAGAGGGGAACATGTGTTGTATAAGGTCACATGTTGACGGAGGAGAGGGGAACATGTGTTGTATAAGGTCACATGTTGACTGAGGAGAGGGGAACATGTGTTGTATAAGGTCACATGTTGACGGAGGAGAGGGGAACATGTGTTGTATAAGGTCACATGTTGACGGAGGAGAGGGGAACATGTGTTGTATAAGGTCACATGTTGACGGAGAGGGGAACATGTGTTGTAAAAGGTCACATGTTGACGGAGGAGAGGGGAACATGTGTTGTATAAGGTCACATGTTGACGGAGGAGAGGGGAGCATCTGTTGTATAAGGTCACATGTTGACGGAGGAGAGGGGAACATCTGTTGTATACGGTCACATGTTGACGGAGGAGAGGGGAACATGTGTTGTATAAGGTCACATGTTGACATAGGAGAGGGGAACATGTGTTGTATAAGGTCACATGTTGACGGAGGAGAGGGGAACATGTGTTGTATAAGGTCACATGTTGACGGAGGAGAGGGGAACATGTGTTGTATAAGGTCACATGTTGACGGAGAGGGAACATGTGTTGTATAAGGTCACATGTTGACGGAGGAGAGGGGAACATGTTGTATAAGGTCACATGTTGACGGAGAGGGGAACATGTGTTGTATAAGGTCATATGTTGACGGAGAGGGGAACATTTGTTGTATATGGTCACATGTTGACGGAGAGGGGAACATGTGTTGTATAAGGTCACATGTTGACTGAGGAGAGGGGAACATGTGTTGTATAAGGTCACATGTTGACGGAGAGGGGAACATCTGTTGTATAAGGTCACATGTTGACGGAGGAGAGGGGAACATCTGTTGTATAAGGTCACATGTTGACGGAGGAGAGGGGAACATCTGTTGTATAAGGTCACATGTTGACGGAGGAGGGGAACACCTGTTGTATAAAGTCACATGTTGACGCAGCAGAGGGGAACACTTGTTGTATAAGGTCACATGGTGACGGATAGGGGAACATCTGTTGTATAAGGTCACATGTTGACGGAGGAGAGGGGAACATGTGTTGTATAAGGTCACATGTTGACGGAGGAGAGGGAACGTGTATAAGGTCACATGTTGACGGAGGAGAGGGGAACATGTGTTGTATAAGGTCACATGTTGACGGAGGAGAGGGGAACATGTGTTGTATAAGGTCACATGTTGACGGAGGAGAGGGGAACATGTGTTGTATAAGGTCACATGTTGACGGAGGAGAGGGGAACATGTGTTGTATAAGGTCACATGTTGACGGAGAGGGAACATGTGTTGTATAAGGTCACATGTTGACGGAGGAGAGGGGAACATGTGTTGTATAAGGTCACATGTTGACGGAGGAGGGGAACATGTGTTGTATAAGGTCACATGTTGACGGAGGAGAGGGGAACATGTGTTGTATAAGGTCACATGTTGACGGAGGAGAGGGGAACATGTGTTGTATAAGGTCACACAGTAAAGAAAACCCTGGAAGACCTTCCCTTATTGCCGTAGTTGACCTTATTTTCAGTAATACAAGATTTTAATGTGTCACATATTATCGTCCATTACCTCCTGCCACAGTGTCAAGCGTGTGGTTAGATTTTCTCTTGAACGTTCTCAGTTGGAAATGAATGATAATATTTGTTTTTTAACTGTTAAGTGCACTCAGACATCACATTTTCTCTCCTCGGGTTGCCTTTCATAGAAAACGACCGTTGGCCTTGAGATAATCTCAATGGCTCTAGCGTGTATATAATTCATTATCTATTTAATCTATTAATCTATCTAATCCACGAAAACTCTCGGGGTGCCCTCCCCCGGGGGGGGGGGGGGGGGGGTTGTGTACTTGTCAAAGACACCTGTGTGTACAGACAGTGTCCCCCCCCCCCCCCGGGAGGAGGCAGAGTAAACATGTGTTATCACATGAGAACATCACAAGTCTGCGTTATCACTGTGGCCACACTCACGGACGGGCGGGCAGGCGTGGGAGTGGTGGACACCAGGCGTGGCCACCAGCTCTGGACGGGCGTGGGCGTGGGAGTGGTGGACACCAGGCGTGGCCACCAGCTCTGGACGGGCGTGGGCGTGGGAGTGGTGTAACATCATTGTGTTGTTCATGATGGAACATCAAGTGTTGAGACACGTCCGTCACATACAGCAACGCTGGCTGGCCGCCATGTTCTTCATGACCAATATTTTGATGCGTTTTATTTATGCCAACGGACGTCAAACATTAAACTTATTAACGAATGAAACCCTATGTGATCTACCAAGCAACCAACACTTGGCATAATGTGATCTACCAAGCAACCAACACTTGGCATAATGTGATCTACCAAGCAACCAACACTTGGCATAATGTGATCTACCAAGCAACCAACACTTGGCATAATGTGATCTACCAAGCAACCAACACTTGGCATAATGTGATCTACCAAGCAACCAACACTTGGCATAATGTGATCTACCAAGCGACCAACACTTGGCATAATGTGATCTACCAAGCGACCAACACTTGGCATAATGTGATCTACCAAGCGACCAACACTTGACATAATGTGATCTACCAAGCGACCAACACTTGGCATAATGTGATCTACCAAGCGACCAACACTTGGCATAATGTGATCTACCAAGCGACCAACACTTGGCATAATGTGATCTACCAAGCGACCAACACTTGGCATAATGTGATCTACCAAGCGACCAACACTTGGCATAATGTGATCTACCAAGCAACCAACACTTGGCATAATGTGATCTACCAAGCAACCAACACTTGGCATAATGTGATCTACCAAGCGACCAACACTTGGCATAATGTGATCTACCAAGCGACCAACACTTGACATAATGTGATCTACCAAGCAACCAACACTTGGCATAATGTGATCTACCAAGCGACCAACACTTGGCATAATGTGATCTACCAAGCGACCAACACTTGGCATAATGTGATCTACCAAGCGACCAACACTTGACATAATGTGATCTACCAAGCGACCAACACTTGGCATAATGTGATCTACCAAGCGACCAACACTTGGCATAATGTGATCTACCAAGCGACCAACACTTGACATAATGTGATCTACCAAGCGACCAACACTTGGCATAATGTGATCTACCAAGCGACCAACACTTGGCATAATGTGATCTACCAAGCGACCAACACTTGGCATAATGTGATCTACCAAGCAACCAACACTTGGCATAATGTGATCTACCAAGCGACCAACACTTGGCATAATGTGATCTACCAAGCGACCAACACTTGGCATAATGTGATCTACCAAGCAACCAACACTTGGCATAATGTGATCTACCAAGCAACCAACACTTGGCATAATGTGATCTACCAAGCGACCAACACTTGGCATAATGTGATCTACCAAGCAACCAACACTTGGCATAATGTGATCTAACAAGCGACCAACACTTGACATAATGTGATCTACCAAGCGACCAACACTTGGCATAATGTGATCTACCAAGCGACCAACACTTGGCATAATGTGATCTACCAAGCAACCAACACTTGGCATAATGTGATCTACCAAGCGACCAACACTTGGCATAATGTGATCTACCAAGCGACCAACACTTGGCATAATGTGATCTACCAAGCAACCAACACTTGGCATAATGTGATCTACCAAGCAACCAACACTTGGCATAATGTGATCTACCAAGCGACCAACACTTGGCATAATGTGATCTACCAAGCAACCAACACTTGGCATAATGTGATCTAACAAGCGACCAACACTTGGCATAATGTGATCTACCAAGCGACCAACACTTGGCATAATGTGATCTACCAAGCGACCAACACTTGTCATAATGTGATCTACCAAGCAAACCAACACTTGGCATAATGTGATCTACCAAGCGACCAACACTTGGCATAATGTGATCTACCAAGCGACCAACACTTGGCATAATGTGATCTACCAAGCGACCAACACTTGGCATAATGTGATCTACCAAGCGACCAACACTTGTCATAATGTGATCTACCAAGCGACCAACACTTGGCATAATGTTCGCATCTTGTCGAAATAAACCAATGAGAACATTTTGACCATCTTCACTACAACGCCACACAAGAGACTGGTATCTGTATGACTGACCATCTTCACTACACACAGCCACACAAGAGACTGGTATCTGTATGACCGACCATCTTCACTACACACAGCCACACAAGAGACTGGTATCTGTATGACTGACCATCTTCACTACACACAGCCACACAAGAGACTGGTATCTGTATGACCGACCATCTTCACTACACACAGCCACACAAGAGACTGGTATCTGTATGACTGACCATCTTCACTACACACAGCCACACATTAGACTGGTATCTATATGACTGACCATCTTCACTACACACAGCCACACAAGAGACTGGTATCTGTATGACTGACCATCTTCACTACACACAGCCACACGAGACTGGTATCTGTATGACTGACCATCTTCACTACACACAGCCACACATTAGACTGGTATCTATATGACTGACCATCTTCACTACACACAGCCACACAAGAGACTGGTATCTGTATGACTGACCATCTTCACTACACACAGCCACACATTAGACTGGTATCTGTATGACTGACCATCTTCACTACAACGCCACACAAGAGACTGGTATCTGTATGACTGATCATCTTCACTACACACAGCCACACAAGAGACTGGTATCTGTATGACTGACCATCTTCACTACACACAGCCACACAAGAGACTGGTATCTGTATGACTGACCATCTTCACTACACACAGCCACACATTAGACTGGTATCTGTATGACTGACCATCTTCACTACACACAGCCACACATTAGACTGGTATCTATATGACTGACCATCTTCACTACACACAGCCACACAAGAGACTGGTATCTGTATGACTGACCATCTTCACTACACACAGCCACACGAGACTGGTATCTGTATGACTGACCATCTTCACTACACACAGCCACACATTAGACTGGTATCTATATGACAGACCATCTTCACTACACACAGCCACACAAGAGACTGGTATCTGTATGACTGACCATCTTCACTACACACAGCCACACAAGAGACTGGTATCTGTATGACTGACCATCTTCACTACACACAGCCACACAAGAGACTGGTATCTGTATGACTGACCATCTTCACTACACACAGCCACACATTAGACTGGTATCTGTATGACTGACCATCTTCACTACAACGCCACACAAGAGACTGGTATCTGTATGACTGACCATCTTCACTACACACAGCCACACAAGACTGGTATCTGTATGACTGACCATCTTCACTACACACAGCCACACAAGAGACTGGTATCTGTATGACTGACCATCTTCACTACACACAGCCACACATTAGACTGGTATCTGTATGACTGACCATCTTCACTACACACAGCCACACAAGAGACTGGTATCTGTATGACTGACCATCTTCACTACACACAGCCACACATTAGACTGGTATCTGTATGACTGACCATCTTCACTACACACAGCCACACAAGAGACTGGTATCTGTATGACTGACCATCTTCACTACACACAGCCACACATTAGACTGGTATCTGTATGACTGACCATCTTCACTACACACAGCCACACATTAGACTGGTATCTGTATGACTGACCATCTTCACTACACACAGCCACACAAGAGACTGGTATCTGTATGACTGACCATCTTCACTACACACAGCCACACAAGAGACTGGTATCTGTATGACTGACCATCTTCACTACACACAGCCACACATTAGACTGGTATCTGTATGACTGACCATCTTCACTACACACAGCCACACATTAGACTGGTATCTGTATGACTGACCATCTTCACTACACACAGCCACACAAGAGACTGGTATCTGTATGACTGACCATCTTCACTACACACAGCCACACAAGAGACTGGTATCTGTATGACTGACCATCTTCACTACACACAGCCACACATTAGACTGGTATCTGTATGACTGACCATCTTCACTACACACAGCCACACATTAGACTGGTATCTGTATGACTGACCATCTTCACTACACACAGCCACACATTAGACTGGTATCTGTATGACTGACCATCTTCACTACACACAGCCACACAAGAGACTGGTATCTGTATGACTGACCATCTTCACTACACACAGCCACACAAGAGACTGGTATCTGTATGACTGACCATCTTCACTACACACAGCCACACAAGAGACTGGTATCTGTATGACTGACCATCTTCACTACACACAGCCACACATTAGACTGGTATCTGTATGACTGACCATCTTCACTACACACAGCCACACATTAGACTGGTATCTGTATGACTGACCATCTTCACTACACACAGCCACACATTAGACTGGTATCTGTATGACTGACCATCTTCACTACACACAGCCACACAAGAGACTGGTATCTGTATGACTGACCATCTTCACTACACACAGCCACACAAGAGACTGGTATCTGTATGACTGACCATCTTCACTACACACAGCCACACAAGAGACTGGTATCTGTATGACTGACCATCTTCACTACACACAGCCACACAAGAGACTGGTATCTGTATGACTGACCATCTTCACTACACACAGCCACACAAGAGACTGGTATCTGTATGACTGACCATCTTCACTACACACAGCCACACAAGAGACTGGTATCTGTATGACTGACCATCCTCCACATTCTGAAGTGAACAATTTCAGAGAACAAGTCATTATTATTAGCTGGACTCAGACGTAGTGTACAGAACGTGGGTCAGAGGTCGTCCTACTGTAACACATGACAAGCAGTAGGTACACCTTCCCCAGGTTCCATGGTCTGTTGTTCATCTCAGATATCTCCGCTGTTGATCCGGAGGGAGAGGTGGTTGGGGAAATACCATCTGCCTCGTTATGTTGTCTGTTACACGGAAGATGAGTACGTGGCTGAGTCACGTCATATTAGTGTAGGTGAGGTAGGTCATGAGGCTACATGGCAGGTTATACACATGACCCAGTCCACCCATTTCCGTAGTTGTTAGCCAGTTGACCATCAGACACTCAGTGGCTGGGTATGTGAGCACTAACTGTCATATTATCATTACTGCAACACATGACCTCGTCAGGGGCCATCAAGCCCCGAGATGTACTGACCTGAATTAGGACGAAATATGGCGCGATGTTAACGAACAAACAAACAAACAAACGACTCTTACCGGTCAAACTCCCTCATAGGAACCATCCCAGATTATACAGTCGACGTGGTCACTTTGTACGTTATAATTATCATCGTATACCTGTACTGGTAATGTACCGACGTGTACCTGTACTGGTAATGTACCGACGTGTACCTGTACTGGTAATGTACCGACGTGTACCTGTACTGGTAATGTACCGACGTGTACCTGTATTGGTAATGTACCGACGTGTACCTGTACTGGTAATGTACTGACGTGTACCTGTATTGGTAATGTACTGACGTGTACCTGTATTGCTAATGTACTGACGTGTACCTGTATTGGTAATGTACTGACGTGTACCTGTATTGGTAATGTACTGACGTGTACCTGTATTGGTAATGTACTGACGTGTACCTGTATTGGTAATGTACTGACGTGTACCTGTATTGCTAATGTACTGACGTGTACCTGTATTGGTAATGTACTGACGTGTACCTGTATTGGTAATGTACTGACGTGTACCTGTATTGGTAATGTACTGACGTGTACCTGTATTGGTAATGTACTGACGTGTACCTGTATTGGTAATGTACTGACGTGTACCTGTATTGGTAATGTACTGACGTGTACCTGTATTGCTAATGTACTGACGTGTACCTGTATTGGTAATGTACTGACGTGTACCTGTATTGGTAATGTACTGACGTGTGCCTGTATTGGTAATGTACTGACGTGTACCTGTATTGGTAATGTACTGACGTGTACCTGTATTGGTAATGTACTGACGTGTGCCTGTATTGGTAATGTACTGACGTGTACCTGTATTGCTAATGTACTGACGTGTACCTGTATTGGTAATGTACTGACGTGTACCTGTATTGCTAATGTACTGACGTGTACCTGTATTGGTAATGTACTGACGTGTACCTGTATTGCTAATGTACTGACGTGTACCTGTATTGCTAATGTACTGACGTGTACCTGTATTGCTAATGTACTGACGTGTACCTGTATTGCTAATGTACTGACGTGTACCTGTATTGGTAATGTACTGACGTGTACCTGTACTGGTAATGTACTGACGTGTACCTGTATTGGTAATGTACTGACGTGTACCTGTATTGGTAATGTACTGACGTGTACCTGTATTGGTAATGTACTGACGTGTACCTGTATTGGTAATGTACTGACGTGTACCTGTATTGGTAATGTACTGACGTGTACCTGTATTGCTAATGTACTGACGTGTACCTGTATTGCTAATGTACTGACGTGTACCTGTATTGCTAATGTACTGACGTGTACCTGTATTGCTAATGTACTGACGTGTACCTGTATTGCTAATGTACTGACGTGTACCTGTATTGCTAATGTACTGACGTGTACCTGTATTGGTAATGTACTGACGTGTACCTGTATTGCTAATGTACCGACGTGTACCTGTATTGGTAATGTACCGACGTGTACCTGTATTGCTAATGTACTGACGTGTACCTGTAATGCTAATGTACTGACGTGTACCTGTATTGGTAATGTACTGACGTGTACCTGTATTGCTAATGTACTGACGTGTACCTGTATTGGTAATGTACTGACGTGTACCTGTATTGGTAATGTAGTGACGTGTACCTGTATTGGTAATGTAGTGACGTGTACCTCTATTGGTAATGTACCGACGTGTACCTCTATTGGTAATGTACTGACGTGTACCTCTATTGGTAATGTACCGACGTGTACCTGTATTGGTAATGTACTGACGTGTACCTGTACTGGTAATGTACTGACGTGTACCTGTATTGGTAATGTACTGACGTGTACCTGTATTGGTAATGTTCTGACGTGTACCTGTATTGGTAATGTCCCGACGTGTACCTGTATTGGTAATGTACCGACGTGTACCTGTATTGGTAATGTACTGACGTGTACCTGTATTGGTAATGTACTGACGTGTACCTGTATTGGTAATGTACTGACGTGTACCTGTATTGTTAATGTACTGACGTGTACCTGTATTGCTAATGTACTGACGTGTACCTGTATTGCTAATGTACTGACGTGTACCTGTATTGGTAATGTACTGACGTGTACCTGTATTGGTAATGTACTGGACGTGTATCCATGTATTGGTAATGTACCGACGTGTTACCTGTATTGGTAATGTACCGACGTGTACCTGTATTGGTAATGTACTGACGTGTACCTGTATTGGTAATGTACTGACGTGTACCCTGTATTGGCTAATGTACTGACGTGTACCTGTATTGTAATGTACTGGCCGTGTACCCTGTATCTGTAATGTACTGACGTGTACCTGTATTGGTTAATGTACTGACGTGTACCTGTATGCTAATGTACTGACGTGTACCTGTATTGGTAATGTACTGACGTGTACCTGTATTGGTAATGTACCGACGTGTACCTGTATTGGTAATGTACTGACGTGTACCTGTATTGCTAAATGTTCCTGACGTGTACCTGTACTGGTAATGTACCGACGTGTACCTGTATTGGTAATGTACCTCGTGTACCTGTATTGGTAATGTAGTGACGTGTACCTGTATTGGTAATGTACCGACGTGTACCTGTACTGGTAATGTACCGACGTGTACCTGTATTGGTAATGTACTGACGTGTACCTGTATTGGTAATGTACTGACGTGTACCTGTATTGCTAATGTACTGACGTGTACCTGTATTGGTAATGTACTGAGGTGTACCTGTATTGGTAATGTACTGACGTGTACCTGTATTGCTAATGTACTGACGTGTACCTGTATTGCTAATGTACTGACGTGTACCTGTATTGCTAATGTACTGACGTGTACCTGTATTGGTAATGTACTGACGTGTACCTGTATTGCTAATGTACCGACGTGTACCTGTATTGGTAATGTACCGACGTGTACCTGTATTGCTAATGTACCGACGTGTACCTGTATTGGTAATGTACTGACGTGTACCTGTATTGGTAATGTACTGACGTGTACCTGTATTGGTAATGTACCGACGTGTACCAGTATTGGTAATGTACTGACGTGTACCTGTATTGCTAATGTACTGACGTGTACCTGTATTGGTAATGTACCGACGTGTACCTGTACTGGTAATGTACCGACGTGTACCTGTATTGGTAATGTACCGACGTGTACCTGTATTGGTAATGTAGTGACGTGTATCTGTATTGGTAATGTACCGACGTGTACCTGTACTGGTAATGTACCGACGTGTACCTGTATTGGTAATGTACTGACGTGTACCTGTATTGGTAATGTACTGACGTGTACCTGTATTGGTAATGTACTGACGTGTACCTGTATTGCTAATGTACTGACGTGTACCTGTATTGCTAATGTACTGACGTGTACCTGTATTGGTAATGTACTGACGTGTACCTGTACTGCTAATGTACTGACGTGTACCTGTACTGGTAATGTACTGACGTGTACCTGTATTGGTAATGTACCGACGTGTACCTGTATTGGTAATGTACTGACGTGTACCTGTATTGCTAATGTACTGACGTGTACCTGTATTGGTAATGTACCGACGTGTACCTGTATTGGTAATGTACTGACGTGTACCTGTATTGCTAATGTACTGACGTGTACCTGTATTGGTAATGTACCGACGTGTACCTGTATTGGTAATGTACTGACGTGTACCTGTATTGGTAATGTACTGACGTGTACCTGTATTGGTAATGTACTGACGTGTACCTGTATTGCTAATGTACTGATGTGTACCTGTATTGGTAATGTACCGACGTGTACCTGTATTGGTAATGTACTGACGTGTACCTGTATTGGTAATGTACTGACGTGTACCTGTATTGGTAATGTACCGACGTGTACCTGTATTGGTAATGTACTGACGTGTACCTGTATTGCTAATGTACCGACGTGTACCTGTACTGGTAATGTACCGACGTGTACCTGTACTGGTAATGTACCGACGTGTACCTGTATTGCTAATGTACCGACGTGTACCTGTACTGGTAATGTACCGACGTGTACCTGTATTGGTAATGTACTGACGTGTACCTGTATTGGTAATGTACCGACGTGTACCTGTATTGGTAATGTACTGACGTGTACCTGTATTGGTAATGTACCGACGTGTACCTGTATTGGTAATGTACTGACGTGTACCTGTATTGGTAATGTACTGACGTGTACCTGTATTGGTAATGTACTGACGTGTGCCTGTATTGCTAATGTACTGACGTGTACCTGTACTGCTAATGTACTGACGTGTACCTGTATTGGTAATGTACTGACGTGTACCTGTATTGGTAATGTACCGACGTGTACCTGTATTGGTAATGTACTGACGTGTACCTGTACTGCTAATGTACTGACGTGTACCTGTACTGGTAATGTACTGACGTGTACCTGTATTGGTAATGTACCGACGTGTACCTGTATTGGTAATGTACTGACGTGTACCTGTATTGCTAATGTACTGACGTGTACCTGTATTGGTAATGTACCGACGTGTACCTGTATTGGTAATGTACTGACGTGTACCTGTATTGCTAATGTACTGACGTGTACCTGTATTGGTAATGTACCGACGTGTACCTGTATTGGTAATGTACTGACGTGTACCTGTATTGGTAATGTACTGACGTGTACCTGTATTGGTAATGTACTGACGTGTACCTGTATTGCTAATGTACTGATGTGTACCTGTATTGGTAATGTACCGACGTGTACCTGTATTGGTAATGTACTGACGTGTGCCTGTATTGGTAATGTACTGACGTGTACCTGTATTGGTAATGTACCGACGTGTACCTGTATTGGTAATGTACTGACGTGTACCTGTATTGCTAATGTACCGACGTGTACCTGTACTGGTAATGTACCGACGTGTACCTGTAGTGGTAATGTACCGACGTGTACCTGTATTGGTAATGTACTGACGTGTACCTGTATTGGTAATGTACCGACGTGTACCTGTATTGGTAATGTACTGACGTGTACCTGTATTGGTAATGTACTGACGTGTACCTGTATTGGTAATGTACTGACGTGTACCTGTATTGGTAATGTACTGACGTGTACCTGTATTGCTAATGTACTGACGTGTACCTGTATTGGTAACACGGTGAGGAAGGTGCTGGTATGTGAGGATATGATGTCTTGCTAATATATGTGTTGGTCTCACGTCGACAACTGAACTCTAACTCACTCATGCAGGCAGCACATGCAGGCAGCACATGCAGGCAGCACATGCAGGCAGCACATGCAGGCAGCACATGCAGGCAGCACATGCAGGCAGCACATGCAGGCAGCACATGCAGGCAGCACATGCAGACAGCACATGCAGGCAGCACATGCAGGCAGCACATGCAGGCAGCCCATGCAGGCAGCACATGCAGGCAGCCCATGCAGGCAGCACATGCAGGCAGCACATGCAGGCAGCACATGCAGGCAGCACATGCAGGCAGCACATGCAGGCAGCACATGCAGGCAGCCCATGCAGGCAGCACATGCAGGCAGCACATGTAGGCAGCACATGCAGGCAGCACATGCAGGCAGCACATGCAGGCAGCACATGCAGGCAGCACATGCAGGCAGCACATGCAGGCAGCACATGCAGGCAGCACATGAAGGCAGCCCATGCAGGCAGCACATGCAGGCAGCACATGCAGGCAGCACATGCAGGCAGCACATGCAGGCAGCACATGCAGGCAGCACATGCAGGCAGCACATGCAGGCAGCCCATGCAGGCAGCACATGCAGGCAGCACATGAAGGCAGCCCATGCAGGCAGCACATGCAGGCAGCACATGCAGGCAGCACATGCAGGCAGCACATGCAGGCAGCACATGCAGGCAGCACATGCAGGCAGCCCATGCAGGCAGCACATGCAGGCAGCACATGCAGGCAGCACATGCAGGCAGCACATGAAGGCAGCCCATGCAGGCAGCACATGCAGGCAGCACATGCAGGCAGCACATGCAGGCAGCACATGCAGGCAGCACATGCAGGCAGCACATGCAGGCAGCACATGCAGGCAGCCCATGCAGGCAGCACATGCAGGCAGCACATGAAGGCAGCCCATGCAGGCAGCACATGCAGGCAGCACATGCAGGCAGCACATGGAAGATGCATATCAACTCAGTAATAAGTTATCATACATTCTTTAGTTTGGTTAAAGTTAAGTTCTGACTTAAGTATTATTATGTATGGCTCAGGTTCCTATGTTACTTTAGGTCAGGATGGGTTGCGCCTAGGTGATCCTATGTTGTCGTAATGTAACCAACGTCACTTGGGATCTACAATAACCTAAGACTGTTCAACTGAGCCTAGCCCAATACAGTACCTAACTTGACCTGACCTAACCCAACATGGTACTCAACCTAACCTAACTTAACCAAGGCAACATGATACTCAACCTAACTTAACCTAGCCCAACATGGTACCTAACCTAGCCGAACACGGTACTCACCCTAACCTAACTTAAACTAGGCAACATGGTACTCAACCTAACTTAACCTAGCCCAACGTCTTACCTAACCTTACTTAACCTAGCCTAAAATGGGACGTAACCTAACTTATCCTAGCCCAACGTGGTACTTAACGTGGCCCAACATGGTACCTGACCTGGGCCATGATAACCCTGGAACCTGGCCAATACGTGTATCTCACCAGGACACACTTGTATCATGTGTTCACAGTATCATTATAAACAACACTTGTATCATGTGTTCACAGTATCATCACAAACAACACTTGTATCATGTGTTCACAGTATCATCATAAACAACACTTGTATCATGTGTTCACAGTATCATCACAAACAACACTTGTATCATGTGTTCACAGTATCATCACTAACAACACTTGTATCATGTGTTCACAGTATCATTATAAACAACACTTGTATCATGTGCTCACAGTATCATCACAAACAACACTTGTATCATGTGTTCACAGTATCATCACAAACAACACTTGTATCATGTGCTCACAGTATCCTCATAAACAACACTTGTATCATGTGTTCACAGTATCATCACAAACAACACTTGTATCATGTGCTCACAGTATCCTCATAAACAACACTTGTATCATGTGTTCACAGTATCATCACAAACAACACTTGTATCATGTGTTCACAGTATCATCACAAACAACACTTGTATCATGTGTTCACAGTATCCTCATAAACAACACTTGTATCATGTGCTCACAGTATCATCATAAACAACACTTGGTCATCATTCCTCGTCACCATGGAACACATTCCATATTACAAACCAAAATTATAAATAGTTTTCTTCACCGTAAACCATGGTTTATGACATCAATGAATATATATATATATATATATATATATATATATATATATATATATATATATATATATATATATATATATATATATATATATATATAATCAGGTCAAGAGAAAGGTGCAAGAGGTGAAAATGAGGGCAAATGAGAGTTGGGGTGAGAGAGTATCATTAAATTTTAGGGAGAATAAAAAGATGTTTTGGAAGGAGGTAAATAGAGTGCGTAAGACAAGGGAACAAATGGGAACTTCAGCGAAGGGGACTAATGGGAGGTGATAACAAGTTGTGGTGATGTGAGAAGGAGATGGAGCGAGTATTTTGAAGGTTTGTTGAATGTGTTTGATGATAGAGTGGCAGATATAAGGTGTTTTGGTCGAGGTGGTGTGCAAAGTGAGAGGGTTAGGCAAAATGATTTGGTAAATAGAGAAGAGGTAGTAAAAGCTTTGCGGAAGATGAAAGCCGGCAAAGCAGCGGGTTTGGATGGTATTGCAGTGGAAATGATTAAAAAAGGGGGTGACTGTGTTGTTGACTGGTTGGTAAGGTATTTAATGTATGTATGATTCATGGTGAGGTGCCTGAGGATTGGCGGAATGCTTGCATAGTGCCATTGTACAAAGGCAAAGGGGATAAAAGTGAGCGTTCAAATTACAGATGTATAAGTTTGTTGAGTATTCCTGGTAAATTATATGGGAGGGTATTGATTGAGAGGGTGAAGGCATGTACAGAGCATCAGATTGGGGAAGAGCAGTGTGGTTTCAGAAGTGGTAGAGGATGTGTGGATCAGGTGTTTGCTTTGAAGAATGTATGTGAGAAATACTTTAAAAAACAAATGGATTTGTATGTAGCATTTATGGATCTGGAGAAGGCATATGATAGAGTTGATAGAGATGCTCTGTGGAAGGTATTGAGAATATATGGTGTGGGGGGCAAGTTGTTAGAAGCAGTGAAAAGTTTTTATCGAGGATGTAAGGCATGTGTGCGTGTAGGAAGAGAGGAAAGTGATTGGTTCTCAGTGAATGTAGGTTTGCGGCAGGGGTGTGTGATGTCTCCATTGTTGTTTAATTTGTTTATGGATGGGGTTGTTAGGGAGGTGAATGCAAGAGTTTTGGAAAGAGGGGCAAGTATGAAGTCTGTTGGGGATGAGAAAGCTTGGGAAGTGAGTCAGTTGTTGTTCGCTGATGATACAGCGCTGGTGGCTGATTCATGTAAGAAACTGCAGAAGCTGGTGACTGAGTTTGGTAAAGTGTGTGAAAGAAGAAAGATATGAGTAAATGTGAATAAGAGCAAGGTTATTAGGTACAGTAGGGTTGAGGGACAAGTCAACTGGGAGGTAAGTTTGAATGGAGAAAAATTGGAGGAAGTGAAGTGTTTTAGATATCTGGGAGTGGATCTGGCAGCGGATGGAACCATGGAAGCGAAAGTGAATCATAGGGTGGGGGAGGTGGCGAATATCCTGGGAGCATTGAAGAATGTGTGGAAGTCGAGAACATTATGTCCGAAACCAAAAATGGCTATGCTTGAAGGAATAGTGGTTCTAACAATGTTGTATGGTTGCGCGGCGTGGGCTATGGATAGAGTTGTGCGCAGGAGGATGGATGTGCTGGAAATGAGATGTTTGAGGACAATATATGGTGTGAGGTGGTTTGATCGAGTAAGTAATGTAAGGGTAAGAGAGATGTGTGGAAATAAAAAGAGCGTGGTTGAGAGAGCAGAAGAGGGTGTTTTGAAATGGTTTGGGCACATGGAGAGAATGAGTGAGGAAAGATTGACCAAGAGGATATATGTGTTGGAGGTTTAGGGAACGAGGAGAAATGGGAGACCAAATTGGAGGTGGAAAGATGGAGTGAAAAAGATTTTGAGTGATCGGGGCCTGAACATGCAGGAGGGTGAAAGGCGGGCAAGGAATAGAGTGAATTGGATCGATTGGTATACCTGGGTAGACGTTCTGTCAATGGATTGAATCAGGGCATGTGAAGCGTCTGGGGTAAACCATGGAAAGTTCTGTGGGGCCTGGATGTGGAAAGGGAGCTGTGGTTTCGGGCATTATTACATGACAGCTAGAGACTGAGTGTGAACGAATGTGGCCTTTGTTGTCTTTACCTAGCGCTACCTCGCACACATGATGGGGGAGGGGGATGATATTCCATGTGTGGCGAGGTGGCGATGGGAATGAATAAAGGCAGACAGTGTGAATTGTGTGCATGTGTATATATATATGTGTCTGTGTGTGTATATATATGTGTACATTGAGATGTATGGGTATGTATATTTGCGTGTGTGGACGTGTATGTATATACATGTGTATGGGGGTGGGTTGGGCCATTTCTTTCGTCTGTTTCCTTGCGCTAACTTGCAAACGCGGGAGACAGCGACAAAGCAAAATGAATAAAATAAATAAATAAATAAATATATATATATATTGTTACGGAACACGTGTGTTTGTGCTCACATGTTCGCGTATATAACGTGTGTGTGTCCTTGTGTATGTTATTTCTTATCAGGACGAGGATTAAGGCCTCCCTCTGAGACGTCCTCGGAGCGTCAGTTCACACCAAGCATTAGGCGTAATACTTTAATTTTAATTTTATTTTGAAACCAGATGGTCATTTGTCCTTGAGCACCCCGACCCTTCTCCGAGGCGGGGGGGTTAAGTTGTCATCAGCTGCGGAATACTTCACCACCGTACTGGACATGTCATCCCTGTAGGCTTACAAGAGGGAGGGTGATCTACGCAGTTTGTGTGACTGTTTCCTCCAACCAATCAGAATATACCTGAGGCTCATAGCCAATCAAAATGTAAGGTTGTATAGCTAGCAGGGAACGCTTGTCTTTACTGTAATATATACCCATGACACCCGCTGAGTCTCGCTCTCTCTCTCTAGCCCAGCGAGGTAAGTGGTCCACCCTTGCTGTAGGTCCTGCTGTGTTGTAAGCCTATAAGCCCTGCTGTGCTATAAGCCCGTTACCCTAGTGCTGTGTTGTAAGCCTGTAAGCCCTGCTGTGCTATAAGCCCGTTACCCTAGTGTTGTGCTGTAAGCCCGTTATAATTATCAGTGTAATGTTATTGAAGAACTGCCTTAGAGGAAAGAGAACTCCTGGCTTGAAATCTTATCTGGAATGTTAAGTCATGTACGAATGTTATCTCAAGTTCAATGTTAACTCTTATGTTCAATGTAAACGTAATGTTTCATGCTTGATTTATGTGCCTATCTTTGTACACTTGAATTCTTTCATTATAAGTAGATTTAATGTAATGCTGGTCTTTAATTCAATCCCATAACTTTATTATTGTGTTATCCTGAGTTGTGCCACTTGACAAATCTATAACGTCCTTGCAAGACAAGGAACAGTAGTATTTGTAACATATGTTACTGGCGACCTTGCCTGAATAAGTGTTGAATTCGTAACAATATATATATATATATATATATATATATATATATATATATATATATATATATATATATATATATATATATACGCGCGTAGAAAGTGCATTACCGTCGATAAGGTAGGTTAGGTTAGGTTAGGTTAGGTTAGGTCAGGTCAGGTTAGGTTAGGTTAGGTTAGGTCAGGTTAGGTTAGGTTAGGTTAGGTCAGGTTAGGTTAGGTTAGGTTAGGTTAGGTTAGGTTAGGTCAGGTTAGGTTAGGTTAGGTTAAGTTAGGTTAGGTCAGGTCAGGTCAGGTTAGGTTAGGTTAGGTTAGGTTAGGTTAGGTCAGGTTAGGTTAGGTTAGGTTAGATTAGGTTAAGTTAGGTTAGGTTAGGTCAGGTTAGGTTAGGTCAGGTTAGGTTAGGTTAGGTTAAGTTAGGTTAAGTTAGGTTAGGTTAGGTTAGGTTAAGTTAGGTTAGGTTAGGTTAGGTTAGGTCAGGTTAGGTTAGGTTAGGTTAGGTTAAGTTAGGTTAGGTTAGGTTAGATTAGGTTAAGTTAGGTTAGGTTAGGTTAGGTCAGGTTAGTTTAGGTTAGGTTAGGTTAGGTTAGGTTAGGTTAAGTTAGGTTAGGTCAGGTTAGGTTAGGTTAGGTTAGGTTGAGTTAGGTTAGGTTAAGTTAGGTTAGGTTAGGTCAGGTTAGGTTAGGTCAGGTTAGGTTAGGTTAGGTTAGGTTAGGTTACGTTAGGTCAGGTTAGGTTAGGTTAGGTTAGGTTAGGTTGAGTTAGGTTAGGTTAGGTTAGGTTAGGTTAGGTTAGGTTAAGTTAGGTTAGGTCAGGTTAGGTTAGGTTAGGTTAGGTTAGGTTAGGTCAGGTTAGGTTAGGTTAGGTTGAGTTAGGTTAGGTTAAGTTAGGTTAGGTTAGGTCAGGTTAGGTTAGGTTAGGTCAGGTTAGGTTAGGTAAGGTTAGGTCAGGTTAGCTTAGGTAAGGTTAGGTTAGGTTAGGTAAGGTTAGGTTAGGTTAGGTAAGGTTAGGTTAGGTTAGGTTAGGTTAGGTTAGGTATGGTTAGGTCAGGTTAGGTTAGGTCAGGTTAGGTTAGGTTAGGTAAGGTTAGGTTAGGTAAGGTTAGCTTAGGTTAGGTTAGGTTAGGTAAGGTTAGGTTAGGTTAGGTTAGGTTAGGTAAGGTTAGGTTAGGTTAGGTTAGGTTAGGTTAGGTAAGGTTAGGTCAGGTTAGGTTAGGTAAGGTTAGGTTAGGTTAGGTAAGGTTAGGTTAGGTAAGGTTAGGTTAGGTTAGGTTAGGTAAGGTTAGGTTAGGTTAGGTTAGGTTAGGTAGGTTAGGTTAGGTAAGGTTAGGTTAGGTAAGGTTAGGTTAGGTTAGGTTAGGTTAGGTTAGGTAAGGTTAGGTTAGGTTAGGTTAGGTAGGTTAGGTTAGGTTAGGTTAGGTTAGGTTAGGTTAGGTTAGGTTAGGTAAGGTTAGGTAAGGTTAGGTTAGGTTAGGTTAGGTAAGGTTAGGTAGGTTAGGTTAGGTTAGGTTAGGTTAGGTTAGGTTAGGTTAGGTTAGGTTAGGTTAGGTTAGGTAAGGTTAGGTTAGGTAGGTTAGGTAGGTAAGGTTAGGTTAGGTTAGGTTAGGTTAGGTAAGGTTAGGTTAGGTTAGGTTAGGTTAGGTTAGGTTAGGTTAGGTTAGGTAAGGTTAGGTTAGGTTAGGTTAGGTTAGGTTAGGTTCAGGTTAGGTTAGGTTAGGTTAGGTTAGTTAGGTTAGGTTAGGTTAGGTTAGGTTAGGTTAGGTTAGGTTAGGTTAGGTTAGGTTAGGTTAGGTTAGGTTAGGTTAGGTTAGGTCAGGTTAGGTTAGGTTAGGTTAGGTTAGGTTAGGTTAGGTAGGTTAGGTTAGGTTAGGTTAGGTTAGGTTAGGTTAGGTTGAGTTAGGTTAGGTTAAGTTAGGTTAGGTTAGGTCAGGTTAGGTTAGGTCAGGTTAGGTTAGGTTAGGTTAGGTTAGGTTAGGTTAGGTTAAGTTAGGTTAGGTCAGGTCAGGTCAGGTTAGGTTAGGTTAGGTTAGGTCAGGTTAGGTTAGGTTAGATTAGGTTAAGTTAGGTTAGGTTAGGTCAGGTTAGGTTAGGTTAGGTTAAGTTAGGTTAGGTTAGGTTAGGTTAGGTTAGGTTAGGTTAAGTTAGGTTAGGTTAGGTCAGGTTAGGTAAGGTTAGGTTAGGTTAAGTTAGGTTAGGTTAGGTTAGATTAGGTTAAGTTAGGTTAGGTTAGGTCAGGTTAGTTTAGGTTAGGTTAGGTTAGGTTAGGTTAGGTTAGGTTAAGTTAGGTTAGGTCAGGTTAGGTTAGGTTAGGTTAGGTAAGGTTAGGTTTTATTCTTGATCATTTTCCCAGAGACTGTGAGCGAAACACACTCTGGACTGGTCATGTCCGCGTGAGTCGCGTCTCCGGTCTTGTGTGAGTACTTGACTGACCAGAATATATTTATATTCTATGACTCACCATTTCCCAGCTACGGTAATATAACTGCCATATAATTTTCTAACACAGTTACTTCAATATCTAGAGATAAGGTTACAAAAGTTAGGGTCTAAACTGGTAAATTATATGAATAATTGGTCCTTAACTTACCAAGTTAAGCCAAAATAAAAGCTTGCACTAGGTGGAAGGTGGCTGACGGTTTCCGGTAGATAACTACAATGGTCGCCCCTGACTGACGCTGCTCTGTGCTCACCACAACCTGCACGACACTTCACCCACCATCACACTTCCTCCTCTACATATAACTATAGTGACCGCGGTCATCACCAGCGGTGAGGTCACTTGGCAGACGGTGAGTACGGGGCGAGCGGAGGTCCGGCCACCTGGCACACGTGAGGCCGTCTGCCGGGAGACTGGCTGACGCCAACACCAACCTCAACAATGTTGCCAACTCAGCGCTAAAAACCCGCTCAACTTGCTACGATGACAACGAAAATAATGATCGAGTTATTTTTGTTCACTGACATGGCGGATTGTTCATAACATGTACGACTGACGGTTATAACACTACAACACTCACTATTATTGTTCATAACATGTACGACTGACGGTTAGAACACTACAACACTCACTATTATTGTTAATAACAGGTACGACTGACGGTTAGAACACTACAACACTCACTATTATTGTTAATAACAGGTACGACTGACGGTTAGAACACTACAACACTCACTATTATTGTTAATAACAGGTACGACTGACGGTTAGAACACTACAACACTCACTATTATTGTTAATAACAGGTACGACTGACGGTTAGAACACTACAACACTCACTATTATTGTTAATAACAGGTACGACTGACGGTTAGAACACTACAACACTCACTATTATTGTTAACAGGTACGACTGACGGTTATAACACTACAACACTCACTATTATTCAGGATCTGCTAATTACCAATCCACAATCTCTTCGTCCTGCTGGTTGTATGTGAGGCTCCTGCTGGTTGTATGTGAGGCTCCTGCTGGTTGTATGTGAGGCTCCTCCTGGTTGTATGTGAGGTTCCTGCTGGTTGTATGTGAGGCTCCTGCTGGTTGTATGTGAGGCTCCTGCTGGTTGTATGTGAGGCTCCTCCTGGTTGTATGTGAGGTTCCTGCTGGTTGTATGTGAGGCTCCTGCTGGTTGTATGTGAGGCTCCTCCTGGTTGTATGTGAGGTTCCTGCTGGTTGTATGTGAGGCTCCTGCTGGTTGTATGTGAGGCTCCTCCTGGTTGTATGTGAGGCTCCTCCTGGTTGTATGTGAGGCTCCTGCTGGTTGTATGTGAGGCTCCTGCTGGTTGTATGTGAGGCTCCTGCTGGTTGTATGTAAGGCTCCTGCTGGTTGTATGTGAGGCTCCTGCTGGTTGTATGTGAGGCTCCTGCTGGTTGTATGTGAGGCTCCTCCTGGTTGTATGTGAGGCTCCTGCTGGTTGTATGTAAGGCTCCTGCTGGTTGTATGTAAGGCTCCTGCTAGCTGTATGTGAGGCTCCTGCTGGTTGTATGTGAGGCTCCTGCTGGTTGTATGTGAGGCTCCTGCTGG
>NC_092260.1:2985846-3063346 GCF_036320965.1 Panulirus ornatus
AGCAGGAATACAGATGAGACGATTGGTAGCAGGGAATACAGATGAGACGGTTGGTAGCAGGGAATACAGATGAGACGGTTGGTAGCAGGGATACAGATGAGACGGTTGGTAGCAGGGAATACAGATGAGACGGTTGGTAGCAGGGAATACAGATGAGACGGTTGGTAGCAGGGAATACAGATGAGACGATTGGTAGCAGGGAATACAGATGAGACGGTTGGTAGCAGGGAATACAGATGAGACGGTTGGTAGCAGGGAATACAGATGAGACGATTGGTAGCAGGGAATACAGATGAGACGATTGGTAGCAGGGAATACAGATGAGACGGTTGGTAGCAGGGAATACAGATGAGACGATTGGTAGCAGGGAATACAGATGAGACGGTTGGTAGCAGGGAATACAGATGAGACGATTGGTAGCAGGGATACAGATGAGACGGTTGGTAGCAGGGAATACAGATGAGACGATTGGTAGCAGGGAATACAGATGAGACGATTGGTAGCAGGGAATACAGATGAGACGGTTGGTAGCAGGGAATACAGATGAGACGGTTGGTAGCAGGGAATACAGATGAGACGGTTGGTAGCAGGGGATACAGATGAGACGGTTGATATTTAAGAGTGGTGAAGGTTGTAGGGTACAACCTTAACACTGTACATGATTACAGTACCAGGATACAGACAGTATATATACCTGGCTGGAAGGTCTCAGTGTAATATGGCTTCAGCTGTGTATGAGGCCAGACGCTCCCCACAACTGGCTCTTCCTTCGTCATGGGAAATTGTTAACCTTACCTGTGAAGATATGTGACACATGTCATGTTGGCAGTCATATTGCTGTTGGCAGTCATGTAGGTGTTGGCAGTTATCTAGTTGTTGGCAGTTATGAAGTTGTTGGCAGTCATATTGTTGTTGGCAGTCATATTGGTGTTGGCAGTCATGTAGGTGTTGGCAGTTATGTAGTTGTTGGCAGTTATGAATTTGTTGGCCGTCATATTGGTGTTGGCAGTCATGTAGGTGTTGGCAGTCATGTAGGTGTTGGCAGTTATGTAGTTGTTGGCAGTTACGAAATTATTGGCAGTCATGAAGTTGGCAGTCATTGATGGCAGTCATGTAGGTGTTGGCAGTTATGTAGTTGTTGGCAGTCTTATTGGTGTTGGGAGTCATGTAGGTGTTGGCATTCATGTAGGTGTTGGCAGTCATATAGGTGTTGGCAGTCATGTAGATGATGGCAGTCATGTAGGTGTTGGCAGTTATGTAGTTGTTGGTAGTCATATTGGTGTTGGCAGTCATTTAGGTGTTGGCAGTCATGTTGGTGTTGGCAGTCATGTTGGCAATGTAGGTGTTGGCAGTCGTGTAGCTTTTAGCATTCATGGTGTTGGTGGTCTTGTAGGTGTTGGCAGTCATGTAGATGATGACAGTCATGTAGGTGTTGGCAGTTATGCAGTTCTTGGCAGTCATATCGGTGTTCGTAGTCATGTAGGTGTCGGCAGTCATGTAGGTGTTGGCAGTCATGTTGGTGTTGGCAGTCATGTTGGTGTTGGCAGTCATATAGATGTTGGCAGTCCTGTTGGCAGTCATGTAGATGTTGGCAGTCATGTTGGTGTTGGCAGTCATGTAAGTGTTGGCAGTCATGTAGGTGTTGGTAGTCATGTTGGTGTTGGCAGTTGCGTAGGTGTTGACAGTCATGTTAGTGTTGGCAGTCGTATTGTTGGCAGTCATGTAGGTGTTGGCAGTCATGTAGATGATGGCAGTCATGTAGGTGTTGGCAGTTATGTAGTTGTTGGCAGTCATATTGTTTTTGGCAGTCATCTTGGTGTTGGCAGACATATTGGTGTTGGCAGTCATGTTGATGTTGGCAGTCATGTAGATGATGGAAGTCATGTAGGTTTTGGCAGTTATGTAGTTTATGGCAGTCATATTGGTGTTGGCAGTCATCTTGGTGTTTGCATTCATGTAGATGTTGGCAGTCATGTAGGTGTTTGCACTCATGTAAGTGTTGGCAGTCATGTAGGTGTTCGTAGTCATATTGGTGTTGGCAGTTATGTTGGTGCTAGCAGTCATGTAGGTGTTCACAGTCTTGTAGGTGTTGGCAGTCATGTAGGTGTTGGTTGTCATGTTGTTCACAGTCATGTTGGTGTTGGTAGTCTTGTAGGTGTTGTAAGTCATTTTGGTGTTGGCGGTCATGTAGTTGTTCACAGTCATGAAGGTGTTCACAGTCATGTAGGTGTTCACAGTCATGTAGGTGTTGGCGGTTATGTAGGTGTTCACAGTCATGTAGGTGTTCACAGTCATGAAGGTGTTCACAGTCATGTAGGTGTTGGCGGTTATGTAGGTGTTCACAGTCATGTAGTTGTTCACAGTCATGTAGGTGTTCACAGTCATGTAGGTGTTCACAGTCATGTAGTTGTTCACAGTCATGAAGGTGTTCACAGTCATGAAGGTGTTCACAGTCATGTAGTTGTTCACAGTCATGAAGGTGTTCACAGTCATGAGGGTGTTCACAGTCATGTAGTTGTTCACAGTCATGTAGTTGTTCACAGTCATGTAGTTGTTCACAGTCATGAAGGTGTTCATAGTCATGTAGGTGTTGGCGGTTATGTAGGTGTTCACAGTCATGTAGGTGTTCATAGTCATGTAGTTGTTCACAGTCATGTAGTTGTTCACAGTCATGTAGGTGTTGGCGGTTATGTAGGTGTTCACAGTCATGTAGGTGTTCACAGTCATGTAGTTGTTCACAGTCATGTAGTTGTTCACAGTCATGAAGGTGTTCACAGTCATGTAGTTGTTCACAGTCATGTAGTTGTTCACAGTCATGAAGGTGATCACAGTCATGTAGGTGTTCACAGTCATGTAGGTGTTCACAGTCATGAAGGTGTTCACAGTCATGTAGGTGTTGGCGGTTATGTAGGTGTTCACAGTCATGTAGTTGTTCACAGTCATGTAGGTGTTCACAGTCATGTAGGTGTTCACAGTCATGTAGGTGTTCACAGTCATGTAGTTGTTCACAGTCATGAAGGTGTTCACAGTCATGAAGGTGTTCACAGTCATGTAGTTGTTCACAGTCATGAAGGTGTTCACAGTCATGAAGGTGTTCACAGTCATGTAGGTGTTCACAGTCATGAAGGTGTTCACAGTCATGTAGGTGTTGGCGGTTATGTAGGTGTTCACAGTCATGTAGGTGTTCACAGTCATGTAGTTGTTCACAGTCATGAAGGTGTTCACAGTCATGAAGGTGTTCACAGTCGTGAAGGTATTCACAGTCATGTAGGTGTTGGCGGTTATGTAGGTGTTCACAGTCATGTAGTTGTTCACAGTCATGTAGTTGTTCACAGTCATGAAGGTGTTCACAGTCATGAAGGTGTTCACAGTCATGTAGATGTTCACAGTCATGTAGTTGTTCACAGTCATGAAGGTGTTCACAGTCATGAAGGTGTTCACAGTCATGTAGGTGTTCACAGTCATGAAGGTGTTCACAGTCATGTAGGTGTTGGCGATTATGTAGGTGTTCACAGTCATGAAGGTGTTCACAGTCATGAAGGTGTTCACAGTCATGTAGGTGTTCACAGTCATGTAGTTGTTCACAGTCATGTAGGTGTTTACAGTCATGTAGTTGTTCACAGTCATGAAGGTGTTCACAGTCATGTAGGTGTTGGCGGTTATATAGGTGTTCACTGTCATGTAGTTGTTCACAGTCATGTAGGTGTTGGCGGTCATGTAGTTGTTCACAGTCATGTAGGTGTTGGCGGTCATGTAGTTGTTCACAGTCATGTAGTTGTTCACAGTCATGTAGTTGTTCACAGTCATGAAGGTGTTCACAGTCATGTAGGTGTTCACAGTCATGTAGCTATTGGCGGTTATGTAGTTTTTCACAGTCTTGTAGTTATTCACAGTCATGTAGGTGTTCACAGTCATGTAGGTGTTGGCGGTTATGTAGTTGTTCACAGTCATGTAGTTGTTCACAGTCATGTAGGTGTAGGCAGTCATGTAGGTGTTGGCGGTTATGTAGTTGTTCACAGTCATGTAGTTGTTCACAGTCATGTAGTTGTTCACAGTCATGTAGGTGTAGGCAGTCATGTAGGTGTAGGCAGTCATGTAGGTGTTGGCGGTCATGTAGTTGTTCACAGTCATGTAGGTGTTGGCGGTCATGTAGTTGTTCACAGTCATGTAGTTGTTCACAGTCATGTAGTTGTTCACAGTCATGAAGGTGTTCACAGTCATGTAGGTGTTCACAGTCATGTAGCTATTGGCGGTTATGTAGTTTTTCACAGTCATGTAGTTGTTCACAGTCATGTAGGTGTTCACAGTCATGTAGGTGTTGGCGGTTATGTAGTTGTTCACAGTCATGTAGGTGTAGGCAGTCATGTAGGTGTTGGCGGTTATGTAGTTGTTCACAGTCATGTAGTTGTTCACAGTCATGTAGTTGTTCACAGTCATGTAGGTGTTGGCGGTTATGTAGTTGTTCACAGTCATGTAGTTGTTCACAGTCATGTAGTTGTTCACAGTCATGTAGGTGTAGGCAGTCATGTAGGTGTTGGCGGTTATGTAGTTGTTCACAGTCATGTAGTTGTTCACAGTCATGTAGTTGTTCACAGTCATGTAGGTGTAGGCAGTCATGTAGGTGTTGGCAGTCATGTAGGTGTTGGCAGTCATGTAGGTGTAGGCAGTCATGTAGGTGTTGGCAGTCATGTAGGTGTTGGCAGTCATGTAGGTGTAGGCAGTCATGTAGGTGTTGGCAGTCATGTAGGTGTTGGCAGTCATGTAGGTGTAGGCAGTCATGTAGGTGTTGGCAGTCATGTAGGTGTTGGCAGTCATGTAGTTTATCGTGTCTTGAAGGTTTGGAGGCATTTATCAGGTTTCCTGGTGTGTGTTGCAGGTGGTGTTAGTGTGAGGTGGAGGTGAGGTGGGGTTCTTAAGTCAGAGCATGATGATATTGTAAGTCAGGTCACGTGCCATGTTCTCCTATGTACCTCCATATTAGGTCAGTCAGGTCACGTGCCATGTTCTCCTATGTACCTTCATATTGGGTCAGTCAGGTCACGTGCCATGTTCTCCTATGTACCACCATAACCAGTGACTGCCAGCAGACACTACAAGTTGTGACACAATATGTGTTGTACACAAAACTCCAGCTAATCATTTGTACCTCAGATATTGAGCGGTGCAACACAGTGACCTGCTTGATGGTCAGTCAGTGTACAGTGACCTGCTTGATGGTAAGTCAGTGTACAGTGACCTGCTTGATGGTCAGTCAATGTACAGTGACCTGCTTGATGGTCAGTCAACGTACAGTGACCTGCTTGATGGTAAGTCAATGTACAGTGACCTGCTTGATGGTAAGTCAGTGTACAGTGACCTGCTTGATGGTAAGTCAATGTACAGTGAACTGCTTGATGGTCAGTCAGTGTACAGTGACCTGCTTGATGGTAAGTCAATGTACAGTGACCTGCTTGATGGTAAGTCAATGTACAGTGACCTGCTTGATGGTCAGTCAACGTACAGTGACCTGCTTGATGGTAAGTCAATGTACAGTGACCTGCTTGATGGTAAGTCAATGTACAGTGACCTGCTTGATAGTAAGTCAATGTACAGTGACCTGCTTGATGGTAAGTCAATGTACAGTGACCTGCTTGATGGTCAGTCAACGTACAGTGACCTGCTTGATGGTCAGTCAACGTACAGTGACCTGCTTGATGGTCAGTCAGTGTACAGTGACCTGCTTGATGGTCAGTCAGTGTACAGTGACCTGCTTGATGGTCAGTCAACGTACAGTGACCTGCTTGATGTTCAGTCAGTGTACAGTGACCTGCTTGATGGTCAGTCAACGTACAGTGACCTGCTTGATGGTCAGTCAGTGTACAGTGACCTGCTTGATGGTCAGTCAGTGTACAGTGACCTGCTTGATGGTCAGTCAACGTACAGTGACCTGCTTGATGGTCAGTCAACGTACAGTGACCTGCTTGATGGTCAGTCAGTGTACAGTGACCTGCTTGATGGTCAGTCAGTGTACAGTGACCTGCTTGATGGTAAGTCAGTGTACAGTGACCTGCTTGATGGTCAGTCAGTGTACAGTGACCTGCTTGATGGTCAGTCAGTGTACAGTGACCTGCTTGATGGTCAGTCAACGTACAGTGACCTGCTTGATGGTAAGTCAATGTACAGTGACCTGCTTGATGGTAAGTCATTGTACAGTGACCTGCTTGATGGTCAGTCAACGTACAGTGACCTGCTTGATGGTCAGTCAACGTACAGTGACCTGCTTGATGGTCAGTCAGTATAGAGTGACCTGCTTGATGGTCAGTCAACGTACAGTGACCTGCTTGATGGTCAGTCAACGTACAGTGACCTGCTTGATGGTCAGTCAGTATAGAGTGACCTGCTTGATGGTCAGTCAACGTACAGTGACCTGCTTGATGGTCAGTCAACGTACAGTGACCTGCTTGATGGTCAGTCAGTATAGAGTGACCTGCTTGATGGTCAGTCAATGTACAGTGACCTGCTTGATGGTAAGTGAGTGTACAGTGACCTGCTTGATGGTAAGTCAATGTACAGTGACCTGCTTGATGGTAAGTCAATGTACAGTGACCTGCTTGATGGTAAGTCAATGTACAGTGACCTGCTTGATGGTCAGTCAATGTACCATGACCTGCTTGATGGTAAGTCAATGTACAGTGACCTGCTTGATGGTAAGTCAATGTACAGTGACCTGCTTGATGGTAAGTCAATGTACAGTGACCTGCTTGATGGTAAGTCAGTGTACAGTGACCTGCTTGATGGTAAGTCAATGTACAGTGACCTGCTTGATAGTAAGTCAATGTACAGTGACCTGCTTGATGGTAAGTCAATGTACAGTGACCTGCTTGATGGTAAGTCAATGTACAGTGACCTGCTTGATGGTAAGTCAATGTACAGTGACCTGCTTGATGGTAAGTCAATGTACAGTGACCTGCTTGATGGTAAGTCAATGTACAGTGACCTGCTTGATGGTAAGTCAATGTACAGTGACCTGCTTGATGGTAAGTCAATGTACAGTGACCTGCCTGATGGTAAGTCAGTGTACAGTGACCTGCTTGATGGTCAGTCAATGTACAGTGACCTGCTTGATGGTGAGTGTACAGTGACCTGCTTGATGGTAAGTCAATGTACAGTGACCTGCTTGATGGTAAGTCAATGTACAGTGACCTGCTTGATGGTAAGTCAGTGTACAGTGACCTGCTTGATGGTAAGTCAATGTACAGTGACCTGCTTGATGGTAAGTCAATGTACAGTGACCTGCTTGATGGTCAGTCAATGTACAGTGACCTGCTTGATGGTAAGTCTATGTACAGTGACCTGCTTGATGGTCAGTCAATGTACCTTGACCTGCTTAATGGTAAGTCAGTGTACAGTGACCTGCTTGATGGTAAGTCAATGTACAGTAACCTGCTTGATGGTAGGTCAATGCACAGTGACCTGCTTGATGGTAAGTCAGTGTACAGTGACCTGCTTGATGGTAAGTCAGTGTACAGTGACCTGCTTGATGGTAAGTCAATGTACAGTGACCTGCTTGATGGTAAGTCAATGTACAGTGACATGCTTGATGGTAAGTCAATGTTGGTGTAACTTAATGACCTTTACCTACATCCCAGTCATGATATGATCAGGGCAAACCTGTAATGTTATATTGTCTGGCCCTTGTTGTATCAGGGTCTGGCCCTTACCTCCTGTTGTGTCAGGGTCTGGCCCTTACCTCCTGTTGTGTCAGGGTCTGGCCCTTACCTCCTGTTGTGTCAGGGTCTGGCCCTTATCCCTTGTTGTGTCAGGGTCTGGCCCTTACATTCTGTTGTATCAGAGTTTGGCCCTTACTCTCAGTTGTTTCAGGGTCTGGCCCTTATCCCTTGTTGTATCAGGGTCTGGCCCTTACCCTCTGTTGTATCAGGGTCTGGCCCTTGTCTTTTGTTGTGTCAGGGTCTGGCCCTTACCTCCTGTTGTGTCAGGGTCTGGCCCTTACCCTCTGTTGTGTCAGGGTCTGGCCTTTATCCTTTGTTGTATCAGGGTCTGGCCCTTACCCTCTGTAGTGTCAGGGTCTGGCCCTTACCCTCTGTTGTGTCAGGGTCTGGCCCTTACCTCCTGTTGTGTCAGGGTCTGGCCCTTACCCTCTGTTGTGTCAGGGTCTGGCCCTTACCCTCTGTTGTATCAGGGTCTGGCCCTTACCTCCTGTTGTGTCAGGGTCTGGCCCTTACCCTCTGTTGTGTCAGGGTCTGGCCCTTACCCTCTGTTGTGTCAGGGTCTGGCCCTTACCTCCTGTTGTGTCAGGGTCTGGCCCCTACCCTCTGTTGTGTCAGGGTCTGGCCCTTACCCTCTGTTGTATCAGGGTCTGGCCCTTATCACACACCCCTGCCGCAAACCTACATTCACTGAGAACCAGTCACTTTCCTCTCTTCCTACACGTACACATGCCTTACATCCTCGATAAAAACTTTTCACTGCTTCTAACAACTTTCCTCCCACACCATATATTCTTAATACCTTCCACAGAGCATCTCTATCAACTCTATCATATGCCTTCTCCAGATCCATAAATGCTACATACATATCCATTTGTTGGAAGGTTGTAGCTTACAGGTCAGTAGTTGTAGGAACACTGGCACACTGAACTTGAAGGTCTTGGGAATGTTGGAAAAGGAGTGACCCAGGAGAAGCCTGGCTGTCAGCATGTAGGTGGTAGTAAGGAGACTAACCGTCACCTGGCTGTCAGCATGTAGGTGGTAGTAAGGAGACCAACCGTCACCTGGCTGTCAGCATGTAGGTGGTAGTAAGGAGACCAACCATCACCAGGCTGTCAGCATGTAGGTGGTAGTAAGGAGACCAACCATCACCAGGCTGTCAGCATGTAGGTGGTAGTAAGGAGACCAACCATCACCAGGCTGTCAGCATGTAGGTGGTAGTAAGGAGACCAACCGTCACCTGGCTGTCAGCATGTAGGTGGTAGTAAGGAGACCAACCGTCACCAGGCTGTCAGCATGTAGGTGGTAGTAAGGAGACCAACCGTCACCTGGCTGTCAGCATGTAGGTGGTAGTAAGGAGACCAACCGTCACCAGGCTGTCAGCATGTAGGTGGTAGTGAGACCAACCGTCACCTGGCTGTCAGCATGTAGGTGGTAGTAAGGAGACTAACCGTCACCTGGCTGTCAGCATGTAGGTGGTAGTAAGGAGACCAACCGTCACCTGGCTGTCAGCATGTAGGTGGTAGTAAGGAGACCAACCATCACCAGGCTTTCAGCATGTAGGTGGTAGTAAGGAGACCAACCGTCACCTGGCTGTCAGCATGTAGGTGGTAGTAAGGAGACCAACCATCACCAGGCTGTCAGCATGTAGGTGGTAGTAAGGAGACCAACCGTCACCTGGCTGTCAGCATGTAGGTGGTAGTAAGGAGACCAACCATCACCAGGCTGTCAGCATGTAGGTGGTAGTAAGGAGACCAACCATCACCAGGCTGTCAGCATGTAGGTGGTAGTAAGGAGACTAACCGTCACCTGGCTGTCAGCATGTAGGTGGTAGTAAGGAGACCAACCGTCACCTGGCTGTCAGCATGTAGGTGGTAGTAAGGAGACCAACCATCACCAGGCTGTCAGCATGTAGGTGGTAGTAAGGAGACCAACCGTCACCTGGCTGTCAGCATGTAGGTGGTAGTAAGGAGACCAACCATCACCAGGCTGTCAGCATGTAGGTGGTAGTAAGGAGACCAACCGTCACCTGGCTGTCAGCATGTAGGTGGTAGTAAGGAGACCAACCATCACCAGGCTGTCAGCATGTAGGTGGTAGTAAGGAGACCATCCGTCACCTGGCTGTCAGCATGTAGGTGGTAGTAAGGAGACCAACCATCACCAGGCTGTCAGCATGTAGGTGGTAGTAAGGAGACCAACCATCACCAGGCTGTCAGCATGTAGGTGGTAGTAAGGAGACCATCCGTCACCTGGCTGTCAGCATGTAGGTGGTAGTAAGGAGACCAACCATCACCAGGCTGTCAGCATGTAGGTGGTAGTAAGGAGACCAACCGTCACCTGGCTGTCAGCATGTAGGTGGTAGTAAGGAGACCAACCATCACCAGGCTGTCAGCATGTAGGTGGTAGTAAGGAGACCAACCGTCACCTGGCTGTCAGCATGTAGGTGGTAGTAAGGAGACTAACAGATGTAATCAGACATGGATGATGACCACTGCTCCAGCCAGTTCACTCGATCTGTCGCGTTGGTGAACCTTGCCACTGGAGTTCCAGTGGTGCTGATTCTGCCATCACAGTGATATCAGGTACATCATGGCCGCCCGTTATCTGTCAGTGTAAACGGTAACATTAGCATTTTGTGGGGGAGTTCATCATGCGTGGCTTCGTTATTGACTTCCTCTAGGCCGGGTACTGCCTCACTGGTTGGGTACTGCCTCACTGGCTGGGTACTGCCTCACTGGCCGGGTACTGCCACACTGGCCGGGTACTGCCTCACTGGCTGGGTACTGCCTCACTGGCCGGGTACTGCCTCACTGGCCGGGTACTGCCTCACTGGCCGGGTACTGCCTCACTGGCCGGGTACTGCCACACTGGCCGGGTACTGCCTCACTGGCCGGGTACTGCCACACTGGCCGGGTACTGCCTCACTGGACGGGTACTGCCTCACTGGCCGGGTACTGCCTCACTGGCCGGGTACTGCCACACTGGCCGGGTACTGCCTCACTGGCCGGGTACTGCCACACTGGCCGGGTATTGCCTCACTGGCCGGGTGCTGCCTCACTGGCCGGGTACTGCCACACTGGCCGGGTACTGCCTCACTGGCCGGGTACTGCCTCACTGGCCGGGTATTGCCTCTGGCTGGGTACTGCCTCGCTGGCTGGGTACTGCCTCACTGGCTGGGTACTGCCACACTGGCCGGGTATTGCCTCACTGGCCGGGTACTGCCTCACTGGCTGGGTACTGCCTCACTGGCCGGGTATTGCCTCACTGGCCGGGTACTGCCTCACTGGCCGGGTACTGCCTCACTGGCCGGGTACTGCCACACTGGCCGGGTATTGCCTCACTGGCCGGGTACTGCCTCACTGGCCGGGTACTGCCTCACTGGCCGGGTACTGCCACACTGGCCGGGTACTGCCTCACTGGCCGGGTACTGCCACACTGGCCGGGTACTGCCTCACTGGCCGGGTACTGCCTCACTGGCCGGGTACTGCCTCACTGGCCGGGTATTGCCTCACTGGCCGGGTACTGCCTCACTGGCCGGGTGCTGCCTCACTGGCCGGGTACTGCCTCACTGGCCGGGTACTGCCTCACTGGCCGGGTACTGCCTCACTGGCCGGGTATTGCCTCTGGCTGGGTACTGCCTCACTGGCTGGGTACTGCCTCACTGGCTGGGTACTGCCACACTGGCCGGGTATTGCCTCACTGGCCGGGTACTGCCTCACTGGCCGGGTACTGCCTCACTGGCCGGGTACTGCCTCACTGGCCGGGTACTGCCTCACTGGCCGGGTATTGCCTCACTGGCCGGGTACTGCCTCACTGGCCGGGTACTGCCTCCCTGGCCGGGTATTGCCTCACTGGCCGGGTACTGCCTCACTGGCCGGGTACTGCCTCACTGGCCGGGTACTGCCTCACTGGCCGGGCACTGCCACACTGGCCGGGTATTGCCTCATTGGCCGGGTACTGCCTCACTGGCCGGGTACTGCCTCACTGGCCGGGTATTGCCTCACTGGCCGGGTACTGCCTCACTGGCCGGGTATTGCCTCACTGGCCGGGTACTGCCTCACTGGCCGGGTATTGCCTCACTGGTCGGGTATTGCCTCACTGGCCGGGTACTGCCTCACTGGCCGGGTATTGCCTCACTGGCCGGGTACTGCCTCACTGGCCGGGTATTGCCTCACTGGCCGGGTATTGCCTCACTGGCCGGGTATTGCCTCACTGGCCGGGTACTGCCTCACTGGCTGGGTATTGCCTCACTGGCCGGGTATTGCCTCACTGGCCGGGTACTGCCTCACTGGCCGGGTACTGCCTCACTGGCCGGGTACTGCCTCACTGCCGGGTACTGCCCTCACTGCCGGGTATTGCCTCACTGGCCGGGTACTGCCTCACTGGGCCGGGTATTGCCTCACTGGCCGGGTACTGCCTCACTGGCCGGGTACTAGCCTCACTGGCCGGGTATTGCCTCACTGGCCGGGTACTGCCTCACTGGCCGGGTATTGCCTCACTGGCCGGGTATTTGCCTCACTGGCCGGGTATTGCCTCACTGGCCGGGTACTGCCTCACTGGCCGGGTACTGCCTCACTGGCCGGGTATTGCCTCACTGGCCGGGTACTGCCTCACTGGCCGGGTACTGCCTCACTGGCCGGGTACTGCCTCACTGGCCGGGTACTGCCTCACTGGCCGGGTACTGCCTCACTGGCCGGGTACTGCCCTCCTGCCGGGTACTGCCTCACTGGCCGGGTACTGCCTCACTGGCCGGGTACTGCCTCACTGGCCGGGTACTGCCACACTGGCCGGGTACTGCCTCACTGGCCGGGTACTGCCTCACTGGCCGGGTATTGCCTCACTGGCCGGGTACTGCCTCACTGGCCGGGTATTGCCTCACTGGCCGTGTACTGCCTCACTGGCTGGGTATTGCCTCACTGGCCGGGTACTGCCTCACTGGCCGGGTACTGCCTCACTGGCCGGGTACTGCCTCACTGGCCGGGTACTGCCTCACTGGCCGGGTACTGCCTCACTGGCCGGGTATTGCCTCACTGGCCGTGTACTGCCTCACTGGCCGGGTATTGCCTCACTGGCCGGGTATTGCCTCACTGGCCGGGTACTGCCTCACTGGCTGGGTATTGCCTCACTGGCCGGGTATTGCCTCACTGGCCGGGTACTGCCTCACTGGCCGGGTACTGCCTCACTGGCCGGGTACTGCCACACTGGCCGGGTATTGCCTCACTGGCCGGGTACTGCCTCACTGGCTGGGTATTGCCTCACTGGCTGGGTATTGCCTCACTGGCCGGGTACTGCCTCACTGGCCGGGTACTGCCACACTGGCCGGGTATTGCCTCACTGGCCGGGTACTGCCTCACTGGCTGGGTATTGCCTCACTGGCCGGGTATTGCCTCACTGGCCGGGTACTGCCTCACTGGCCGGGTACTGCCTCACTGGCCGGGTACTGCCTCACGCAGAGGTTATCATAGCTGGGCTGGAGTCGTACATGCCATCTTCTACTTTGTAACCCGGGTCGTGGTTTGATGTGTCACAACAGGAGTCGGGTCACACCGAACCCATGACAGCTCATCATCATCACTTGGCTCAGTCCTGATCCCTACCTACACATGTTGCTCTTCCTTAACCACAAACATGTACAACAACATCACTCCTGATCCCTACCTACACATGTTGCTCTTCCTTAACCACAAACATGTACAACAACATCACTCCTGATCCCTACCTCCAGTTGGCCCTGATGAAGCTGGTCTTTGTACCAGCCATCCATCTTCCAGGTCGTCCAGATGGCCTCCCTCCTGCAGCCAGCTGGACACGTCCCAGATGGTATACATTCTCACCTAACCTAACTTAGTGAGGTACTCTCTCTCTCTCTCTCTCTCTCTCTCTCTCTCTCTCTCTCTCTCTCTCTCTCTCTCTCTCTCTCTCTCTCTCTCTCTCTGCTCGCCTTTCTCAACCAAACTCAGACTGTCAGTTAGAATCAGATGTTAGTGGAACCCATCCTTCAGCGCCTGTCTAACCTTACCTAACCTAACCTTACCTAACCTAACCTAACCTAACCTAACCTAACCTAACCTTACCTATCCTATCCTATCCTATCCTATCCTAACCTAACCTAACCTAACCTAACCTTACCTATCCTATCCTAACCTAACCTAACCTTACCTATCCTATCCTAACCTAACCTAACCTAACCTAACCTATCCTAACATAACAAAACATAACCTAACCTATCCTAACCTAACCTTACCTTACCTATCCTATCCTATCCTAACCTAACCTAACCTAACCTAACCTAACCTTACCTATCCTAACCTAACCTAACCTAACCTAACCTTACCTATCCTATCCTATCCTATCCTATCCTATCCTAACCTAACCTAACCTTACCTATCCTATCCTAACCTAACCTAACCTTACCTATCCTATCCTAACCTAACCTAACCTTACCTATCCTATCCTATCCTATCCTATCCTATCCTATCCTAACCTAACCTAACCTAACCTATCCTATCCTAACCTAACCTTACCTATCCTATCCTAACCTAACTAACCTTACCTATCCTATCCTATCCTATCCTAACCTAACCTAACCTAACCTATCCTATCCTATCCTATCTTATCCTAACCTAACCTAACCTAACCTTACCTATCCTATCCTATCCTATCCTATCCTAACCTAACCTAACCTAACCTTACCTAACCTAACCTGACCTGACCTGACCTAACCTTACCTATCCTATCCTAACCTAACCTAACCTATCCTATCCTATCCTATCCTAACCTAACCTAACCTAACCTAACCTAACCTTACCTATCCTATCCTATCCTAACCTAACCTAACCTAACCTTACCTATCCTATCCTATCCTATCCTATCCTAACCTAACCTAACCTAACCTAACCTTACCTAACCTAACCTATCCTATCCTATCCTATCCTAACCTAACCTATCCTAACATAACATAACATAACATAACATAACCTAACCTAACCTAACCTAACCTATCCTATCCTAACCTAACCTAACCTAACCTAACCTAACATAACCTTACCTATCCTATCCTAACCTAACCTAACCTAACCTAACCTTACCTATCCTATCCTAACCTAATCTAACCTTACCTATCCTAACCTAACCTAACTTAACCTAACCTAACCTAACCTAACCTAACCTAACCTAACCTAACCTTACCTATCCTATCCTATCCTACCCTAACCTAACCTAACCTAACCTATCCTATCCTATCCTATCCTATCCTAACCTAACCTAACCTAACCTATCCTATCCTAACCTAACCTAACCTAACCTAACCTAACCTAACCTTACCTTACCTTACCTATCCAAACCTAACCTAACCTAACCTAACCTAACCTATCCTATCCTAACCTAACCTAACCTAACCTAACCTAACCTTACCTTACCTTACCTTACCTTACCTTACCTTACTTTACCTTACCTATCCTAACCTAACCTAACCTAACCTATCCTATCCTATCCTATCCTAACCTAACCTAACCTAACCTAACCTTACCTTACCTTACCTAACCTAACCTAACCTAACCTAACCTAACCTAACCTATCCTATCCTAACCTAACCTAACCTTACCTATCCTATCCTATCCTATCCTATCCTATCCTAACCTAACCTAACCTAACCTATCCTATCCTATCCTCTCTTAACTAACCCTCGCTCTCATTTCTGCCATCTTTTAGGTCATCGTAACTCCCCTTAACTTTCACTACCAACTCTCCTTAACTCTCACTACCAACTCCCCTTAACTTTCACTACCAAACCTTAACTCTCACTACCAACTCTCCCTAACTCTCACTACCAGCTCCCCTTAACTCTCACTACCAACTCTCCTTAACTCTCACTACCAGCTCTCCTTAACTCTTACTACCAACTCTCCTTAACTCTCACTACCAACTCCCCTTAACTCTCACTACCAACTCTCCTTAACTCTCACTACCAACTCCCCTTAACTTTCACTACCAACTCTCATTAACTCTCACTACCAACTCTCCCTAACTCTCACTACCAACTCTCCTTAACTCTCACTACCAACTCCCCTTAACTTTCACTACCAAACCTCCTTAACTCTCACTACCAACTCTCCTTAACTCTCACTACCAACTCCAGTTAACTCTCACTACCAACTCTCCTTAACTCTCTCTACCAGCTCTCCTTAACTCTCACTACCAACTCTCCTTAACTCTCACTACCAACTCCCCTTAACTCTCACTACCAACTCCCCTTAACTCTCACTACCAACTCTCCTTAACTCTCACTACCAACTCCCCTTAACTTTCACTACCAAACCTCATTAACTCTCACTACCAACTCTCCTTAACTCTCACTACCAACTCCCCTTAACTTTCACTACCAAACCTCCTTAACTCTCACTACCAACTCTCCCTAACTCTCACTACCAACTCTCCTTAACTCTCACTACCAACTCTCCTTAACTCTCACTACCAACTCCCCTTAACTTTCACTACCAAACCTCCTTAACTCTCACTACCAACTCTCCCTAACTCTCACTACCAACTCCCCTTAACTTTCACTACCAAACCTCCTTAACTCTCACTACCAACTCTCCCTAACTCGTACTACCAACTCTCCCTAACTCTCACTACCAACTCTCCTTAACTCTCACTACCAAATCTCCCTAACTCTCACTACCAACTCTCCTTAACTCTCACTACCAACTCTCCTTAACTCTCACTACCAACTCTCCTTAACTCTCACTACCAACTCTCCTTAACTCTCACTACCAACTCTCCTTAACTCTCGCTACCAAGTCTCTCCTTAACAGTTCTCATGTATCCATGCTTCCCTGGTTCTCGACCTACTGCTTTCTTCTTTCTTACAGTTTCCTTAGATTCCACTTCATTCAACAGTGTCATATTCCACTACCAACTCTCCTTCAATGTTCTCATGATTCACTTCATTCAACAGTGTTCCTTCATGATCACTTTCATCAACAGTGTCCTTTTGAATTCCACTTTCATTCAACAGTGTTCCTTCATGATCACTCTCACTACAACGTGTTCCTTATGATCCACTTCATCACAGGCCTCTTCCACTTTATAACAGTGTTCCTCATGATCCACTTCTCAACGTTCTCATACCAAGTTCCTTAATTCACATCCCTTTCTCTTCAACAAGTTCTGTATACATTCTCTCATGATCCACTTCCTCTGCTTTCCATCCTCAACATGTTTCTTCTTTCCATATCAACAGTGTTCCTTCATGATTCACTTTCATTCAACAGTGTTCCTTCATGATTCCACTTTCATTCAACAGTGTTCCTTCATGATTCCACTTTCATTCAACAGTGTTCCTTCATGATTCCACTTTCATTCAACAGTGTTCCTTCATGATTCCACTTTCATTCAACAGTGTTCCTTCATGATTCCACTTTCATTCAACAGTGTTCCTTCATGATTCCACTTTCATTCAACAGTGTTCCTTCATGATTCCACTTTCATTCAACAGTGTTCCTTCATGATTCCACTTTCATTCAACAGTGTTCCTTCATGATTCCACTTTCATTCAACAGTGTTCCTTCATGATTCCACTTTCATTCAACAGTGTTCCTTCATGATTCCACTTTCATTCAACAGTGTTCCTTCATGATTCCACTTTCATTCAACAGTGTTCCTTCATGATTCCACTTTCATTCAACAGTGTTCCTTCATGATTCCACTTGACTTACTTCAGTTGAGTTATCTTCTCGTCTCCCACTACTTCTTGTCTCTTCATCGTCCTGAACACAGTTCTTCCCTCAGCTGGCCCCTGAGCAGCGCACACCACTGGGGAAACACAGTTCTTCCCTCAGCTGGCCCCTGAGCAGCGCACACCACTGGGGAAACACAGTTCTTCCCTCAGCTGGCCCCTGAGCAGCGCACACCACTGGGGAAACACAGTTCTTCCCTCAGCTGGCCCCTGAGCAGCGCACACCACTGGGGAAACACAGTTCTTCCCTCAGCTGGCACCTGAGCAGCGCACACCACTGGGGAAACACAGTTCTTCCCTCAGCTGGCACCTGAGCAGCGCACACCACTGGGGAAACACAGTTCTTCCCTCAGCTGGCACCTGAGCAGCGCACACCACTGGGGAAACACAGTTCTTCCCTCAGCTGGCCCCTGAGCAGCGCACACCACTGGGGAAACACAGTTCTTCCCTCAGCTGGCCCCTGAGCAGCGCACACCACTGGGGAAACACAGTTCTTCCCTCAGCTGGCCCCTGAGCAGCGCACACCACTGGGGAAACACAGTTCTTCCCTCAGCTGGCCCCTGAGCAGCGCACACCACTGGGGAAACACAGTTCTTCCCTCAGCTGGCCCCTGAGCAGCGCACACCACTGGGGAAACACAGTTCTTCCCTCAGCTGGCCCCTGAGCAGCGCACACCACTGGGGAAACACAGTTCTTCCCTCAGCTGGCCCCTGAGCAGCGCACACCACTGGGGAAACACAGTTCTTCCCTCAGCTGGCCCCTGAGCAGCGCACACCACTGGGGAAACACAGTTCTTCCCTCAGCTGGCCCCTGAGCAGCGCACACCACTGGGGAAACACAGTTCTTCCCTCAGCTGGCCCCTGAGCAGCGCACACCACTGGGGAAACACAGTTCTTCCCTCAGCTGGCCCCTGAGCAGCGCACACCACTGGGGAAACACAGTTCTTCCCTCAGCTGGCCCCTGAGCAGCGCACACCACTGGGGAAACACAGTTCTTCCCTCAGCTGGCCCCTGAGCAGCGCACACCACTGGGGAAACACAGTTCTTCCCTCAGCTGGCCCCTGAGCAGCGCACACCACTGGGGAAACACAGTTCTTCCCTCAGCTGGCCCCTGAGCAGCGCACACCACTGGGGAAACACAGTTCTTCCCTCAGCTGGCCCCTGAGCAGCGCACACCACTGGGGAAACACAGTTCTTCCCTCAGCTGGCACCTGAGCAGCGCACACCACTGGGGAAACACAGTTCTTCCCTCAGCTGGCACCTGAGCAGCGCACACCACTGGGGAAACACAGTTCTTCCCTCAGCTGGCACCTGAGCAGCGCACACCACTGGGGAAACACAGTTCTTCCCTCAGCTGGCCCCTGAGCAGCGCACACCACTGGGGAAACACAGTTCTTCCCTCAGCTGGCACCTGAGCAGCGCACACCACTGGGGAAACACAGTTCTTCCCTCAGCTGGCACCTGAGCAGCGCACACCACTGGGGAAACACAGTTCTTCCCTCAGCTGGCCCCTGAGCAGCGCACACCACTGGGGAAACACAGTTCTTCCCTCAGCTGGCCCCTGAGCAGCGCACACCACTGGGGAAACACAGTTCTTCCCTCAGCTGGCCCCTGAGCAGCGCACACCACTGGGGAAACACAGTTCTTCCCTCAGCTGGCCCCTGAGCAGCGCACACCACTGGGGAAACACAGTTCTTCCCTCAGCTGGCCCCTGAGCAGCGCACACCACTGGGGAAACACAGTTCTTCCCTCAGCTGGCCCCTGAGCAGCGCACACCACTGGGGAAACACAGTTCTTCCCTCAGCTGGCCCCTGAGCAGCGCACACCACTGGGAAACACAGTTCTTCCCTCAGCTGGCCCCTGAGCAGCGCACACCACTGGGGAAACACAGTTCTTCCCTCAGCTGGCCCCTGAGCAGCGTACACCACTGGGAAAACACAGTTCTTCCCTCAGCTGGCCCCTGAGCAGCGCACACCACTGGGGAAACACAGTTCTTCCCTCAGCTGGCACCTGAGCAGCGCACACCACTGGGAAAACACAGTTCTTCCCTCAGCTGGCCCCTGAGCAGCGCACACCACTGGGGAAACACAGTTCTTCCTCAGCTGGCCTGAGCAGCGCACACCACTGGAAACACAGTTCTTCCCTCAGCTGGCCCCTGAGCACGCACACCACTGGGGAAACACAGTTCTTCCCTCACTGGCCCCTGAGCAGCGCACACCACTGGAAACACAGTTCTATCACCTCACAGGCACACACTGCGCACGACAGCACACACTGGAAAACACAGTTCTTCCCTCAGCTGCCCTGAGCAGCGCACACCAACTGGGGAAACACACTTCTAGGGCGACACACACTGGAACCACACACCCAGCACTATCCACACACTGGTGACGTTATTCCTCAGTGCACGATCACACACGCCATTCACATTCTTGACCTAACATCCATAGCAGGTCAACCCATGGAAACAGTTCCTCATGGCACGGTCAGTGCACACCATGGACGAAATTAAAGGTTCTTCTCAGTGCCGTGAGAAGGGCAGTAACACTGGAACGATATTCTTCTCAAGCTGACTGAGAAGCACGAAGTCAACATGGAAACAGTCTACATATTGACAGGCATTTATAGTCATTGTTTCTGTACACGACAACAGCACACCACAAACACACCACTACTACAGCACACACTGAACACAGCTTACACCTCACCACAAACACTACAAACAGTCTCACCCAGTCCCACACACCACACACAACACATACACTCACACACACACACACACACACACACACACACACACACACACACACGCACACACACACACACACACACACACACACACACACACACACACACACTACACACACACACACACACACACACACACACACACACACCAGCCCAAGTCATGTACCCAGTTCTCGTCCATGCCGGAGGGGAGGATGAACACTTAGGGTGGGTGGACAGTATTGTACGAGGTCGACCATAAGGGTCATTGTTGTGGGTCATTGTTCTTGACCGTTTAATGACAGTCGTCAAGATAATATTATACAAGTATACTGTATAAGATTATACAGTATACTGGCTGGCACTGGTCAGGTTGCTAACATTAACAATGATATAGAGAAGGTTAAGGTCATGTTAACATTAACAATGATACAGAGAAGGTTAAGGTCAGGTTGTTAACATTAAGAATGATACAGAGAAGCTTAAGGTCATGTTAACATTAACAATGATACAGAGAAAGTTAAGGTCATGTTAACATTAGCAATGATACAGGGAAGGTTAAGGTCATGTTGTTAACATTAACAATGATACAGAGAAGGTTAAGGTCATCTTAACATTAACAGTGATACAGAGAAGGTTAAGGTCATGTTGTTAACATTAACAATGATACAGAGAAGGTTAAGGTCATCTTAACATTAACAGTGATACAGAGAAGGTTGAGGTCATGTTGATAACATTAACAATGATACAGAGAAGGTTAAGGTCATCTTAACATTAACAATGATACAGAGGTTAAGCTTCATGTTGTTAACATTAACAATGATGCAGAGAAGGTTAAGGTCATGTTAACATTAACAATGATAGAGAAGGTTAAGGTCATGTTAACATGAACAATGATACAGAGAAGGTTGTCATCTTACCATTAACAATGATACAGAGAAGGTTAAGCTTTCTGTTGTTAACATTAACAGTGATACAGAGAAGGTTAAGGTCATGTTAACATTAACAATGATGCAGAGAAGGTTAAGGTTCATACTGTTAACATTAACAATGATACAGAGAAGGTTAAGGTTCATGTTGTTAACATTAACAATGATAGAGAAGGTTGGTTCATGTCAACATGACCTTAACCATTTCCGTATCATTGTTATGTTAATGTTGTTAACATGAACAATGATAGAGAGGTTAAGGTTCATGTTAACATTAACAATGGTACAGAGAAGGTTAAGGTCATGTTAACATTAACAATAATGCAGAAAAGGTTAAGGTTATGTTAACATTAACAGTGATACCCAGAAGGTTAAGGTCATGTTAAGGTCATGTTATTAACAATAATAATACAGAGGTTCAGGTCATGTTAACATTAACAATGATACAGAGAAGGTTAAGGTCTTGTTAACATTGACAATAATGCAGAGAATGTTGAGGTCATGTTAACATTAAAAATGATAATGCGAAAGGTCAAAGTCATGTTAACATTAACAATGATACAGAGAAGGTTAGGTTCATGTTAACATTAATAATAAACGGAGAAGGTTAAGGTCATGTTAGCGTTAACAGTGATACAGAGTAGGTTAAGGTCATGTTAACATTAACAATAATACAGAGAAGGTTAAGGTCATGTTAACATAACAATGATACGGAAATGGTTAAGGTCATGTTAACATTAACAATAATGCAGAGAAGGTTAAGGTCATGTTAACATTAACAGTAATACAGAGAAGGTTAAAGTCATGTTAACATTAACAATAATACAGAGAAGGTTAAGGTCATGTTTTTAACATTAACAATGATACAGAGGTAAAGGTCATGTTTTTAACATTAACAATGATACAGAGGTAAAGGTCATGTTAACATTAACAGTAATACAGAGGAGGTTAAGGTCATGTTAACATTAACAATAATACAGAGAAGGTTAAGGTCATGAATATTAACAGTAATACAGAGGTTAAGGTCATGTTAACATTAACAATGATACAGAGAAGGTTAATGTCATGTTAACATTAACAATGATACAGAGAAGGTTAAGGTCATGTTAACGTTAACAATGATACAGAGGTAAAGGTCAGTTAATATTAACAGTAATACAGAGAAGGTTAAGGTCATGTTAACATTAACAATGATACAGGGAAAGGTAAGGTCATGTTAACAATAATGATACAGAGAAGGTTAAGGTCATGTTAACATTAACAGTGATACAGAGAAGGTGAAAGTCATGTAAACATTAACAATAATACAAAGAAGGTTAAGGTCATGTTAACATTAACAATGATACGGAGGTTAAGGTCTTGTTATCATTAACAATAATACGTAAGGTAAAGTCATGTTTTCATCATTAACAAATGATAGAAGTAAAGGTCATATTAACATTAACAGTAATACAGAGAAGGTTAAGGTCATGTTAACATTAACAATGATACAGAAAAGGTTAAGGTCATGTTAACATTAACAATGATACAGAGAATATTAAGGTCATGTTAACATTAACAATAATACTGAGGTTAAGGTCATTTTAACATTAACAATAATACAGAGGTTAAGGTCATGTTAACATTAACAATGATACAGAGAAGGTTAAGATCACGTTGTCAACATTAACAATAATACAGAGGATAAGGTCATGCTAACATTAGTACAGAGAAGGTTAAGGTCTTGTTGTTAACGTTAACAATGATGGAGGTAAAGGTCATGTTAACATTAACAGTAGTACAGAGAAGGTTGTAATGTTAACATTAACAATGATAGAGAAGGTTAAGGTCATGTTAACATTAACAGTGAGACAGAGAATGTTAAGATCATGTTAACATTATCAATGATACAGAGAAGGTTAAGGTCATGTTGTTAACATTAACAATAATACAGAAGGTTAAGGTCATGTTAACATAAGCAATGATACAGAGAAGATTAAGGTCATGTTAACATTAAGAATGTTACAGAAGGTTAAAGTCATGTTAACATTAACAGTGATAGAGAAGGTTAAGGCCATGTTAACATTAGCAATGTTACAGAGAAGGTTAAGGTCATGTTAACATTAACAATGATACAGAGCAGGGTAAGGTCATGTTGTTTATGTTAACAGTAATACAGTGAAGGTTAAGGTCATGTTACACAATATACTGGCTGGCTCTGGTCATGATTACGTAGCTCAGGTCATGAGTATGTAGCTCTGGTCATGATTACGTAGCTCAGGTCATGATTATGTAGCTCTGGTCATGATTACGTAGCTCAGGTCATGATTATGTTGCTCAGGTCATGATTATGTAGCTCTGGTCATGATTATGTTGCTCAGGTTATGATTATGTAGCTCTGGTCATGATTATGTTGCTCAGGTCATGATTATGTAGCTCTGGTCATGATTACGTAGCTCAGGTCATGAGTATGTAGCTCTGGTCATGATTACGTAGCTCAGGTCATGATTATGTAGCTCTGGTCATGATTATGTAGCTCAGATCATGATTATGTTGCTCTGGTCATGATTACGTAGCTCAGGTCATGATTATGTTGCTCAGGTCATGATTATGTTGCTCAGGTCATGATTACGTAGCTCAGGTCATGATTATGTAGCTCTGGTCATGATTACGTAGCTCAGGTCATGAGTATGTAGCTCTGGTCATGATTACGTAGCTCAGGTCATGATTATGTAGCTCTGGTCATGATTACGTAGCTCAGGTCATGATTATGTTGCTCAGGTCATGATTATGTAGCTCAGGTCATGATTATGTAGCTCAGGTCATGATTATGTAGCTCAGGTCATGATTATGTTGCTCAGGTCATGATTATGTAGCTCAGGTCATGATTATGTAGCTCTGGTCATGATTATGTTGCTCAGGTTATGATTATGTAGCTCTGGTCATGATTATGTTGCTCAGGTCATGATTATGTAGCTCTGGTCATGATTACGTAGCTCAGGTCATGATTATGTAGCTCTGGTCATGATTACGTAGCTCAGGTCATGATTATGTAGCTCTGGTCATGATTATGTTGCTCAGGTTATGATTATGTAGCTCTGGTCATGATTACGTAGCTCAGGTCATGATTATGTAGCTCTGGTCATGATTACGTAGCTCAGGTCATGATTATGTAGCTCTGGTCATGATTATGTTGCTCAGGTTATGATTATGTAGCTCTGGTCATGATTATGTAGCTCTGATCATGATTATGTAGCTCTGGTCATGATTATGTAGCTCAGATCATGATTATGTTGCTCAGGTCATGATTATGTTGCTCAGGTCATGATTACGTAGCTCAGGTCATGATTATGTTGCTCAGGTCATGATTATGTTGCTCAGGTCATGATTACGTAGCTCAGGTCATGATTATGTTGCTCAGGTCATGATTACGTAGCTCAGGTCATGATTATGTAGCTCAGGTCATGATTATGTTGCTCAGGTCATGATTACGTAGCTCTGGTCATGATTATGTAGCTCAGGTCATGATTATGTTGCTCAGGTCATGATTACGTAGCTCAGGTCATGATTATGTAACTCAGGTCATGATTATGTTGCTCAGGTCATGATTATGTAGCTCTGGTCATGATTATGTAGCTCAGGTCATGATTATGTTGCTCAGGTCATGATTACGTAGCTCAGGTCATGATTATGTAGCTCAGGTCATGATTATGTAGCTCAGGTCATGATTATGTTGCTCAGGTCATGATTATGTAGCTCAGGTCATGATTATGTTGCTCAGGTCATGATTATGTAACTCAGGTCATGATTACGTAGCTCAGGTCATGATTATGTTGCTCAGGTCATGATTACGTAGCTCAGGTCATGATTATGTTGCTCAGGTCATGATTATGTAACTCAGGTCATGATTATGTTGCTCAGGTCATGATTATGTAGCTCAGGTCATGATTATGTTGCTCAGGTCATGATTATGTAGCTCAGGTCATGATTATGTAGCTCAGGTCATGATTATGTAACTCAGGTCATGATTATGTTGCTCAGGTCATGATTATGTAGCTCAGGTCATGATTATGTTGCTCAGGTCATGATTATGTAGCTCAGGTCATGATTATGTAGCTCAGGTCATGATTATGTTGCTCAGGTCATGATTATGTTGCTCAGGTCATGATTATGTAACTCAGGTCATGATTATGTTGCTCAGGTCATGATTATGTTGCTCAGGTCATGATTATGTAGCTCTGGTCATGATTATGTTGCTCTGGTCATGATTACGTAGCTCAGGTCATGATTATGTAGCTCAGGTCATGATTATGTAGCTCAGGTCATGATTATGTAGCTCTGGTCATGATTATGTTGCTCAGGTCATGATTATGTTGCTCAGGTCATGATTATGTTGCTCAGGTCATGATTATGTAGCTCAGGTCATGATTATGTAGCTCTGGTCATGATTACGTAGCTCAGGTCATGATTATGTAGCTCTGGTCATGATTACGTAGCTCAGGTTATGATTATGTAGCTCTGGTCATGATTATGTAGCTCAGGTTATGATTATGTTGCTCAGGTCATGATTATGTAGCTCAGGTCATGATTATGTAGCTCTGGTCATGATTATGTAGCTCAGGTCATGATTATGTAGCTCAGGTCATGATTACGTAGCTCAGGTCATGATTATGTAGCTCTGGTCATGATTATGTTGCTCAGGTCATGATTATGTAGCTCTGGTCATGATTATGTAGCTCAGGTCATGATTATGTTGCTCAGGTCATGATTATGTAGCTCAGGTCATGATTATGTTGCTCAGGTCATGATTATGTAGCTCTGGTCATGATTATGTAGCTCAGGTCATGATTATGTAGCTCAGGTCATGATTATGTTGCTCAGGTCATGATTATGTTGCTCAGGTCATGATTATGTAGCTCAGGTCATGATTATGTAGCTCAGGTCATGATTATGTAGCTCAGGTCATGATTACGTAGCTCAGGTCATGATTATGTAGCTCAGGTCATGATTATGTTGCTCAGGTCATGATTATGTAGCTCAGGTCATGATTATGTTGCTCAGGTCATGATTATGTAGCTCAGGTCATGATTATGTAGCTCAGGTCATGATTATGTAGCTCAGGTCATGATTATGTTGCTCAGGTCATGATTATGTAGCTCAGGTCATGATTATGTAGCTCAGGTCATGATTATGTAGCTCAGGTCATGATTATGTAGCTCTGGTCATGATTACGTAGCTCAGGTCATGATTATGTAGCTCAGGTCATGATTATGTAGCTCAGGTCATGATTATGTAGCTCAGGTCATGATTATGTTGCTCAGGTCATGATTATGTAGCTCAGGTCATGATTATGTAGCTCAGGTCATGATTATGTAGCTCAGGTCATGATTGTGTAGCTCAGGAGAATGTTGGATATATTGTGAGATTGTCATGATGGATATTAATATCATTAATGATCACCACAATGTTGTGATCACAACAATATATTGTGAGATTGTCACGAAGGATATTAATATCATTAATGATCACCACAATGTTGTGATCACAACAATATATTGTGAGATTGTCATGATGGATATTAATATCATTAATGATCACCACAATGTTGTGATCACAACAATATATTGTGAGATTGTCATGATGGATATTAATATCATTAATGATCACCACAATGTTGTGATCACAACAATATATTGTGGGATTGTCACGAAGGATATTAATATCATTAATGATCACCACAATGTTGTGATCACAACAATATATTGTGAGATTGTCATGATGGATATTAATATCATTAATGATCACCACAATGTTGTGATCACAACAATATATTGTGAGATTGTCATGATGGATATTAATATCATTAATGATCACCACAATGTTGTGATCACAACAATATGGCTTCAGCACTGAAATCACTGATTATTGGACACTGGCTGATATAATGTGGCAGTATTTGATTATCATCATGTTCAGGATGATAGTATGAAGAAACCTAGAAACGTTCTAACAATATCATATGATCAAATACGGTTAGAGTGTGTTATCTCTGGCTGGGTCAGTAGAGTGTGTTATCTCTGGCTGTATCAGTAGAGTGTGTTATCTCTGGCTGGTTCAGTAGAGTGTGTTATCTCTGGCTGGGTCAGTAGAGTGTGTTATCTCTGGCTGGGTCAGTAGAGTGTGTTATCTCTGGCTAGGTCAGTAGAGTGTGTTATCTCTGGCTGGGTCAGTAGAGTGTGTTATCTCTGGCTGGGTCAGTAAGGTGTGTTATCTCTGGCTGGATCAGTAGAATGTGTTATCTCTGGCTGGGTCCGTAGAGTGTGTTATCTCTGGCTGGGTCAGTAGAGTGTGTTATCTCTGGCTGGGTCAGTAGAGTGTGTTATCTCTGGCTAGGTCAGTAGAGTGTGTTACCTCTGGCTGGATCAGTAGAGTGTGTTATCTCTGGCTGGGTCAGTAAGGTGTGTTATCTCTGGCTGGATCAATAGAATGTGTTATCTCTGGCTGGGTTCGTAGAGTGTGTTATCGCTGGCTGAGTCAGTAAGGTGTGTTATCTCTGGCTGGATCAATAGAATGTGTTATCTCTGGCTGGGTTCGTAGAGTGTGTTATCTCTGGCTAGGTCAGTAGAGTGTGTTACCTCTGGCTGGATCAGTAGAGTGTGTTATCTCTGGCTGGGTCAGTAAGGTGTGTTATCTCTGGCTGGATCAATATAATGTGTTATCTCTGGCTGGGTTCGTAGAGTGTGTTATCGCTGGCTAGGTCAGTAGAGTGTGTTATCTCTGGCTGGATCAGTAGAGTGTGTTATCTCTGGCTGGGTCAGTAGAGTGTGTTATCTCTGGCTGGATCAGTAGAATGTGTTATCTCTGGCTGGGTCAGTAGAGTGTGTTATCTCTGGCTGGGTCAGTAGAGTGTGTTATCTCTGGCTGGGTCAGTAAGGTGTGTTATCTCTGGCTGGATCAGTAGAATGTGTTATCTCTGGCTGGATCCGTAGAGTGTGTTATCGCTGGCTGGGTCAGTAGAGTGTGTTATCTCTGGCTGGATCAGTAGAGTGTGTTATCTCTGGCTGGGTCAGTAGAGTGTGTTATCTCTGGCTGGATCAGTAGAATGCGTTATCTCTGGCTGGATCAGTAGAGTGTGTTATCTCTGGCTGGGTCAGTAGAGTGTGTTATCTCTGGCTGGATCAGTAGAGTGTGTTATCTCTGGCTGGCTCAGTAGAGTGTGTTATCTCTGGCTGGGTCAGTAGATTGTGTATCTCTGGCTGGGTCAGTAGAGTGTGTTATCTCTGGCTGGGTCAGTAGAGTGTGTTATCTCTGGCTGGGTCAGTAGAGTGTGTTATCTCTGCTGGGTCAGTAGAGTGTGTTATCTCTGGCTGGGTCAGTAGAGTGTGTTATCTCTGGCTGGGTCAGTAGAGTGTGTTATCTCTGGCTGGGTCAGTAGAGTGTGTTATCTCTGGCTGGGTCAGTAGAGTGTGTTATCTCTGGCTGGGTCAGTAGAGTGTGTTATCTCTGGCTGGGTCAGTAGAGTGTGTTATCTCTGGCTGGGTTAGTAGAGTGTGTTATCTCTGGCTGGGTCAGTAGAGTGTGTTATCTCTGGCTGGGTTAGTAGAGTGTGTTATCTCTGGCTGGGTCAGTAGAGTGTTAACCTGGATGTTAATGATGTGTTTATCTTCCTCAGGTGAGTGAGGGTCGCCAACTTCGTCCTGCAGACGTTGGTCACTGTGAGTACTGACCGTGTTGTAACCTGGTTGTGTTGTAACCTGGTTGTGTTGTAACATGGTAGTGTTGTAACATGGTTGTGTTGTACCCTGGTTGTGTTGTACCCTGGTTGTGTTGTACCCTGGTTGTGTTGTACCCTGATGGGTTGTAACCTGGTTTTGTTGTACCCTGGTTGTGTTGTACCCTGGTTGTGTTGTAGCATGGTTGTATTGTAACATGGTTGTGTTGTAACATGGTTGTGTTGTACCATGGTTGTGTTGTAACCTGGTTGCGTTGTAACCTGGTTGTGTTGTAACCCTGTTTTGTTGTACCCTGGTTGTGTTGTACCCTGGTTGTGTTGTAACCTGGTTGTGTTGTAACCTGGTTGTGTTGTAACCTGGTTTTGTTGTAGCCTGGTTGTGTTGTAACCTGGTTGTGTTGTACCCTGGTTGTGTTGTACCCTGGTTGTGTTGTACCCTGGTTGCGTTGTAACCTGGTTGTGTTGTAACCTGGTTGTGTTGTACCCTGGTTGTGTTGTAACCTGGTTGTGTTGTACCCTGGTTGTGTTGTAACCTGGTTGTGTTGTACCCTGGTTGTGTTGTAACCTGGTTTTGTTGTACCCTGGTTGTGTTGTACCCTGGTTGTGTTGTAGCCTGGTTGTATTGTAACCTGGTTGTGTTGTAACCTGGTTGTGTTGTACCCTGGATGTGTTGTAACCTGGTTGCGTTGTAACCTGGTTGTGTTGTAACCCTGTTTTGTTGTACCCTGGTTGTGTTGTACCCTGGTTGTGTTGTAACCTGGTTGTGTTGTAACGGTTGTGTTGTACTGGTTGTGTTGTAACCTGGTTGTGTTGTAGCCTGGTTGTGTTGTAACCTGGTTGTGTTGTACCCTGGTTGTGTTGTAACCTGGTTGTGTTGTACCTGGTTGTGTTGTACCCTGGTTGTGTTGTACCTGGTTGTGTTGTACCCTGGTTGTGTTGTACCTGGTTGTGTTGTAACCTTGTGTGTTGTAACCTGGTTGTGTTGTACCCTGGTTGTGTTGTAACCTGGTTGTGTTGTACCTGGTTGTGTTGTAACCCTGGTTGTGTTGTAACCTGGTTGTGTTGTACCTGGTTGTGTTGTAACCTGGTTGTGTTGTAACTGGTTGTGTTGTAACCTGGTTGTGTTGTAGCCTGTTGTGTTGTACTGTTGTGTTGTAGCTGGTTGTGTTGTACCTGGTTGTGTTGTACCCTGGTTGTGTTGTACCTTGGTTGTGTTGTAGCCTGTTGTGTTGTAACCTGGTTGTGTTGTACCCTGGTTGTGTTGTACCCTGGTTGTGTTGTACCTGGTTGTGTTGTACCTGGTTGTGTTGTACCTTGTTGTGTTGTACCTGGTTGTGTTGTACCCTGGTTGTGTTGTACCTGGTTGTGTTGTACCCTGGTTGTGTTGTACCTGTGTTGGTTGTACCTGGTTGTGTTGTACCTGGTTGTGTTGTACCTGGTTGTGTTGTACTTGTTGTTGTGTTGTACCCTGGTTGTGTTGTAGCCCTGGTTGTGTTGTACCTTGGTTGTGTTGTACCCTGGTTGTGTTGTAACCTGGTTGTGTTGTACCTGGTTGTGTTGTACCTTGGTTGTGTTGTACCTGGTTGTGTTGTAACCTGGTTGTGTTGTACCTGTGTTGTGTGTTGTACCTGGTTGTGTTGTAACCTGGTTGTGTTGTACCTGGTTTTGTGTTGTAACCTGGTTTGTGTGTTGTACCTGGTTGTTGTGTTGTACCTTGGTTGTGTTGTACCTGGTTGTGTTGTACCTGGTTGTGTTGTACCTGGTTGTGTTGTACCTGGTTGTGTTGTAGACCTGGTTGTGTTGTAGCCTGGTTGTGTTGTAACGTTGTTGTTGTGTTGTACCTGGTTGTGTTGTAACCTGGTTGTGTTGTACCTGTTGTGTTTGTACCTGGTTGTGTTGTACCTGGTTGTGTTGTAGCCTGTGGTTGTGTTGTACCTGGTTGTGTTGTACCTGGTTGTGTTGTACCTGGTTGTGTTGTACCTGGTTGTGTTTGTAACCTGGTTGTGTTGTACCTGGTTGTGTTGTACCCTGGTTGTGTTGTACCCTGGTTGTGTTGTACCTGGTTGTGTTGTAACCTGGTTGTGTTGTAACCTGGTTGTGTTGTAGCCTGGTAGTTGTGTTGTACCTGGTTGTGTTGTAACCTGGTTGTGTTGTAACCTGGTTGTGTTGTAGCCTGGTTGTGTTGTAACCTGGTTGTGTTGTAACCTGGTTGTGTTGTAACCTGGTTGTGTTGTAACCTGGTTGTGTTGTACCCTGGTAGTGTTGTAACCTGGTTGTGTTGTAGCCTGGTTGTGTTGTAGCCTACTCTTGTTGTACCCTGGTTGTGTTGTAACCTGGTTGTGCTGTAGCCTACTTGTGTTGTAACCTGGTTGTGTTGTAACCTGGTTGTGTTGTACCCTGGTTGTGTTGTAACCTGGTTGTGTTGTAACCTGGTTGTGTTGTAACCTGGTTGTGTTGTAGCCTGGTTGTGTTGTACCCTTGTTGTGTTGTAACCTGGTTGTGTTGTACCCTGGTTGTGTTGTAACCTGGTTGTGTTGTACCCTGGATGTGTTGTACCCTGGATGTGTTGTAACCTGGTTGTGTTGTAACCTGGTTGTGTTGTAACCTGGTTGTGTTGTACCCTGGTTGTGTTGTAACTTGGTTGTGTTGTAATCTGGTTGTGTTGTAACCTGGTTGTGTTGTACCCTGGTTGTGTTGTAACCTGGTTGTGTTGTACCCTGGTTGTGTTGTAGCCCACTTGTGTTGTAACCTGGTTGTGTTGTAACCTGGTTGTGTTGTACCCTGGATGTGTTGTAACCTGGTTGTGTTGTAACCTGGTTGTGTTGTACCCTGGATGTGTTGTACCCTGGATGTGTTGTAACCTGGTTGTGTTGTAACCTGGTTGTGTTGTACCCTGGTTGTGTTGTAACTTGGTTGTGTTGTAATCTGGTTGTGTTGTACCCTAGTTGTGTTGTACCCTAGTTGTGTTGTAACCTGGTTGTGTTGTAACCTGGTTGTGTTGTAACCTGGTTGTGTTGTACCCTGGTTGTGTTGTAACTTGGTTGTGTTGTAATCTGGTTGTGTTGTACCCTAGTTGTGTTGTACCCTAGTTGTGTTGTAACCTGGTTGTGTTGTAACCTGGTTGTGTTGTAACCTGGTTGTGTTGTACCCTGGTTGTGTTGTAACTTGGTTGTGTTGTAATCTGGTTGTGTTGTACCCTAGTTGTGTTGTACCCTAGTTGTGTTGTAACCTGGTTGTGTTGTAACCTGGTTGTGTTGTAACCTGGTTGTGTTGTCCATGATATTCCTGGATCTTCCTAGTGTATTGTATGTGTTCCGGTCACCAGCACCATTCCTGGGGTGTAGCACCTGGTGCACACCTGGTAGTCTTCACCCGATAACCACATTTCACTGTGGGTATCGGGTGGATGGTCAGGTAGGTGTGGGAGGAGGAGCACGTGAGAGTGTGGGCATTACTTGGCAGTGGTAGTGGGTCGTGTGTTGGCAGTGGTAGTGGGTCGTGTGTTGGCAGTGGTAGTGGGTCGTGTGTTGGCAGTGGTAGTGGGTTGTGTGTTGGCAGTGGTAGTGGGTCGTGTGTTGGCAGTGGTAGTGGGTCGTGTGTTGGCAGTGGTAGTGGGTCGTGTGTTGGCAGTGGTAGTGGGTCGTGTGTTGGCAGTGGTAGTGGGTTGTGTGTTGGTAGTGGTAGTGGGTCGTGTGTTGGCAGTGGTAGTGGGTTGTGTGTTGGCAGTGGTAGTGGGTCGTGTGTTGGCAGTGGTAGTGGGTCGTGTGTTGGCAGTGGTAGTGGGTCGTGTGTTGGCAGTGGTAGTGGGTCGTGTGTTGGCAGTGGTAGTGGGTCGTGTGTTGGCAGTGGTAGTGGGTCGTGTGTTGGCAGTGGTAGTGGGTCGTGTGTTGGCAGTGGTAGTGGGTCGTGTGTTGGCAGTGGTAGTGGGTCGTGTGTTGGCAGTGGTAGTGGGTCGTGTGTTGGCAGTGGTAGTGGGTCGTGTGTTGGCAGTGGTAGTGGGTCGTGTGTTGGCAGTGGTAGTGGGTCGTGTGTTGGCAGTGGTAGTGGGTCGTGTGTTGGCAGTGGTAGTGGGTCGTGTGTTGGCAGTGGTAGTGGGTTGTGTGTTGGCAGTGGTAGTGGGTCGTGTGTTGGCAGTGGTAGTGGGTCGTGTGTTGGCAGTGGTAGTGGGTCGTGTGTTGGCAGTGGTAGTGGGTCGTGTGTTGGCAGTGGTAGTGGGTCGTGTGTTGGCAGTGGTAGTGGGTCGTGTGTTGGCAGTGGTAGTGGGTTGTGTGTTGGCAGTGGTAGTGGGTCGTGTGTTGGCAGTGGTAGTGGGTTGTGTGTTGGTAGTGGGTCGTGTGTTGGCAGTGGTAGTGGGTTGTGTGTTGGCAGTGGTAGTGGGTCGTGTGTTGGCAGTGGTAGTGGGTCGTGTGTTGGTAGTGGGTCGTGTGTTGGCAGTGGTAGTGGGTTGTGTGTTGGCAGTGGTAGTGGGTCGTGTGTTGGCAGTGGTAGTGGGTCGTGTGTTGGTAGTGGGTCGTGTGTTGGCAGTGGTAGTGGGTTGTGTGTTGGCAGTGGTAGTGGGTCGTGTGTTGGCAGTGGTAGTGGGTTGTGTGTTGGCAGTGGTAGTGGGTCGTGTGTTGGCAGTGGTAGTGGGTCGTGTGTTGGCAGTGGTAGTGGGTCGTGTGTTGGTAGTGGGTCGTGTGTTGGCAGTGGTAGTGGGTCGTGTGTTGGCAGTGGTAGTGGGTCGTGTGTTGGTAGTGGTAGTGGGTCGTGTGTTGGTAGTGGTAGTTGTTCAGTGTCAGGTTACGCAGTGGTGTGGGAACCCAGCCAGACATATGGCACACAGCATCACTAACTATCCAAGATTTAATGATGGAAAACATATTGAGAATATCTTGCTTATAGTGGGAGGAATACTGGCCGAGAATATTACGTAAGCTGGGAGGAATACTGGCCGGGAATATTACGTAAGCTGGGAGGAATACTGGCCGAGAATATTACGTAAGCTGGGAGGAATACTGGCCGGGAATATTACGTAAGCTGGGAGGAATACTGGCCGGGAATATTTCGTGTTGTGGGAGGAATACTGATTGTGAGAGTGTGTTTACATGATTCACTTGTTTATATCTTCTTATCTCGAGAATGGATGTGAGTGGGTGGATATGGCCTTCCTCGGTGTGTTTCCTGGCGCTACCTCGTTGACGCGGGGGGTGGCGATGCCGCATCTTGTGGGGCGGGGTGGCGCCGGGATTGGATGAAGGCGAGTAAGTAGGAATATGTTCATCCTCCAGAATATTATGGAAGATCCTTGTTTACGGTAGACTCGGCAGCGATCACTGATGTTTACATGAGAAAGACAGACAACACGAGGCCTGGATGGCCGGCCCACCCACAATGGTCTTGTCTCATGACCGACTCTCCAGTGCTGCACATTAGCCTTCCAGCTATGGCCGACTCTCCAGTGCTGCACATTAGCCTTCCAGCTATGACCGACTCTCCACTGCTGCACATTAGCCTTCCAGCTATGACCGACTCTCCAGTGCTGCACATTAGCCTTCCAGCTATGACCGACTCTCCACAGCAGCACATTAGCCTTCCAGCTATGACCGACTCTCTACAGCTGCAGATTAGCCTTCCAGCTATGACCGACTCTCCACAGCTGCACATTAGCCTTCGAGCTATGACCGACTCTCCAGAGCTGCACATTAGCCTTCCAGCTATGACACGACTCTCCAGTGCTGCACATTAGCCTTCCAGCTATGACCGACTCTCCCAGTGCTGCACATTAGCCTTCCAGCTATGACCGACTCTCCAGTGCTGCACATTAGCCTTCCAGCTATGACCGACTCTCCACAGCTGCACATTAGCCTTCCAGCTATGACCGACTCTCCACAGCTGCACATTAGCCTTCCAGCTATGACCGACTCTCCACAGCTGCACATTAGCCTTCCAGCTATGACCGACTCTCCAGTGCTGCACATTAGCCTTCCAGCTATGACCGACTCTCCAGTGCTGCACATTAGCCTTCCAGCTATGACCGACTCTCCAGTGCTGCACATTAGCCTTCCAGCTATGACCGACTCTCCACAGCTGCACATTAGCCTTCCAGCTATGACCGACTCTCCACAGCTGCACATTAGCCTTCCAGCTATGACCGACTCTCCACAGCTGCACATTAGCCTTCCAGCTATGACCGACTCTCCACTGCTGCACATTAGCCTTCCAGCTATGACCGACTCTCCAGTGCTGCACATTAGCCTTCCAGCTATGACCGACTCTCCACAGCTGCACATTAGCCTTCCAGCTATGACCGACTCTCCAGTGCTGCACATTAGCCTTCCAGCTATGACCGACTCTCCACAGCTGCACATTAGCCTTCCAGCTATGACCGACTCTCCAGTGCTGCACATTAGCCTTCCAGCAATGACCGACTCTCCACAGCTGCACATTAGCCTTCCAGCTATGGCCGACTCTCCAGTGCTGCACATTAGCCTTCCAGCTATGACCGACTCTCCAGTGCTGCACATTAGCCTTCCAGCTATGACCGACTCTCCACAGCTGCACATTAGCCTTCCAGCTCTGACCGACTCTCCAGTGCTGCACATTAGCCTTCCAGCTATGACCGACTCTCCACAGCTGCACATTAGCCTTCCAGCTATGACCGACTCTCCAGTGCTGCACATTAGCCTTCCAGCAATGACCGACTCTCCACAGCTGCACATTAGCCTTCCAGCTATGGCCGACTCTCCAGTGCTGCACATTAGCCTTCCAGCTATGACCGACTCATCACAGCTGCACATTAGCCTTCCAGCTATGACCGACTCTCCAGTGCTGCACATTAGCCTTCCAGCTATGACCGACTCTCCAGTGCTGCACATTAGCCTTCCAGCTATGACCGACTCTCCAGTGCTGCACATTAGCCTTCCAGCTATGACCGACTCTCCAGTGCTGCACATTAGCCTTCCAGCTATGACCGACTCTCCAGTGCTGCACATTAGCCTTCCAGCTATGACCGACTCTCCAGTGCTGCACATTAGCCTTCCAGCTATGACCGACTCTCCAGTGCTGCACATTAGCCTTCCAGCTATGACCGACTCTCCAGTGCTGCACATTAGCCTTCCAGCTATGACCGACTCTCCAGTGCTGCACATTAGCCTTCCAGCTATGACCGACTCTCCAGTGCTGCACATTAGCCTTCCAGCTATGACCGACTCTCCAGAGCTGCACATTAGCCTTCCAGCTATGACCGACTCTCCAGAGCTGCACATTAGCCTTCCAGCTATGACCGACTCTCCAGTGCTGCACATTAGCCTTCCAGCTATGACCGACTCTCCAGTGCTGCACATTAGCCTTCCAGCTATGACCGACTCTCCACAGCTGCACATTAGCCTTCCAGCTATGACCGACTCTCCACAGCTGCACATTAGCCTTCCAGCAATGACCGACTCTCCAGTGCTGCACATTAGCCTTCCAGCTATGACCGACTCTCCATTGCTGCATATTAGCCTTCCAGCTATGACCGATTTCTCCAGTGCTGCACATTAGCCTTCCAGCTATGACCGACTCTCCAGTGCTGCACATTAGCCTTCCAGCTATGACCGAGTCTCCAGTGCTGCACATTAGCCTTCCAGCTATGACCGACTTTCCACAGATACACATTAGCCTTCCAGCTATGACCGACTCTCCACAGCTGCACATTAGCCTTCCAGCTATGACCGACTCTCCAGTGCTGCACATTAGCCTTCCAGCTTTGACCGACTCTCCAGTGCTGCACATTAGCCTTCCAGCTATGACCGACTCTCCAGTGCTGCACATTAGCCTTCCAGCTATGACCGAGTCTCCAGTGCTGCACATTAGCCTTCCAGCTATGACCGACTCTCCAGTGCTGCACATTAGCCTTCCAGCTATGACCGACTCTCCAGTGCTGCACATTAGCCTTCCAGCTATGACCGACTCTCCAGTGCTGCACATTAGCCTTCCAGCTATGACCGACTCTCCAGTGCTGCACATTAGCCTTCCAGCTATGACCGACTCTCCAGTGCTGCACATTAGCCTTCCAGCTATGACCGACTCTCCAGTGCTGCACATTAGCCTTCCAGCTATGACCGACTCTCCACAGCTGCACATTAGCCTTCCAGCTATGACCGACTCTCCAGTGCTGCACATTATCCTTCCAGCTATGACCGACTCCAGTGCTGCACATTAGCCTTCCAGCTATGACCGACTCTCCAGTGCTGCACATTAGCCTTCCAGCTATGACCGACTCTCCACAGCTGCACATTAGCCTTCCAGCTATGACCGACTCTCCAGTGCTGCACATTAGCCTTCCAGCTATGACCGACTCTCCAGTGCTGCACATTAGCCTTCCAGCTATGACCGACTCTCCACAGCTGCACATTAGCCTTCCAGCTATGACCGACTTTCCTCAGCTGCACATTAGCCTTCCAGCTATGACCGACTCTCCAGTGCTGCACATTAGCCTTCCAGCTATGACCGACTCTCCACAGCTGCACATTAGCCTTCCAGCTATGACCGACTCTCCAGTGCTGCACATTAGCCTTCCAGCTATGACCGACTCTCCAGTGCTGCACATTAGCCTTCCAGCTATGACCGATTCTCCAGTGCTGCACATTAGCCTTCCAGCTATGACCGACTCTCCAGTGCTGCACATTAGCCTTCTAGCTGTGACCGACTCTCCAGTGCTGCACATTAGCCTTCCAGCTATGACCGACTCTCCAGTGCTGCACATTAGCCTTCCAGCTATGACCGACTCTTCACAGCTGCACATTAGCCTTCCAGCTATGACCGACTCTCCAGTGCTGCACATTAGGCTTCCTGCTATGACCGACTCTCCAGTGCTGCACATTAGCCTTCCAGCTATGACCGACTCTCCACAGCTGCACATTAGCCTTCCAGCTATGACCGACTCTCCAGTGCTGCACATTAGCCTTCCAGCTATGACCGACTCTCCACAGCTGCACATTAGCCTTCCAGCTATGACCGACTCTCCAGTGCTGCACATTAGCCTTCCAGCTATGACCGACTCTCCAGTGCTGCACATTAGCCTTCTAGCTATGACCGACTCTCCAGTGCTGCACATTAGCCTTCCAGCTATGACCGACTCTCCAGTGCTGCACATTAGCCTTCCAGCTATGACCGACCCTCCTCAGCTGCACATTAGCCTTCCAGCTATGACCAACTCTCCAGTGCTGCACATTATCCTTCCAGCTATGACCGACTCTCCAGTGCTGCACATTAGCCTTCCAGCTATGACCGACTCTCCAGTGCTGCACATTAGCCTTCCAGCTATGACCGACTTTCCACAGCTGCACATTAGCCTTCCAGCTCTGACCGACTCTCCAGTGCTGCACATTAGCCTTCCAGCTATGACCGACTCTCTAGTACTGCACATTAGCCTTCCAGCTATGACCGACTCTCCAGTCCTGCACATTAGCCTTCCAGCTATGACCGACTCTCCAGTGCTGCACATTAGCCTTCCAGCTATGACCGACTCTCCAGTGCTGCACATTAGCCTTCCAGCTATGACCGACTCTCCAGTGCTGCACATTAGCCTTGTAGTGTCTTCGTTACTGCCGTCGTTTATACATTTGATTTCTGGCATTGTTCTCAGTTGATGTAAATTCATCAAGTATTTGTTTACATGAGTTTTGAAGGTATTTATAGCGTTACCATTCACAGTGTGTGTGTGTGTGTGTGTGTGTGTGTGTGTGTGACGGTAACTTAGTGTTCATATAGGAAAAGCAACTTTATCCTACCTCACTACTACATCATTTAACTTGGATCCAGTCTTATTCCATTGGTCTTGGTAACCGTATTTAGAAAAGATGTTCAACATTGACTATATTGAACATGTTCACAATGTTGAACACTTGCATTAACTGGTCGCCAAGTGTACGTGTATTAATGGAGAACATCCAGCCATTTTAGCTTCTCTTCCTATGCCACATTTCTAAGGGATGGCATCAGTTTTGTTGCTCGTCTTTGTACTTGCTCTCATTTGTCTTCGTCTTTTTGATAGTTTGGCGACCCAAACTGGAGAGCATACAGAAGGTATGGTCTTACTACAGCATACTGAAGGTATGGTCTTACTACAGCATACTGAAGGTATGGTCTTACTACAGCATACTGAAGGTATGGTCTTACTACAGCATACTGAAGGTATGGTCTTACTACAGCATACTGAAGGTATGGTCTTACTACAGCATACTGAAGGTATGGTCTTACTACAGCATACTGAAGGTATGGTCTTACTACAGCATACTGAAGGTATGGTCTTACTACAGCATACTGAAGGTATGGTCTTACTACAGCATTCTGAAGGTATGGTCTTACTACAGCATACTGAAGGTATGGTCTTACTACAGCATACTGAAGGTATGGTCTTACTACAGCATACTGAAGGTATGGTCTTACTACAGCATACTGAAGGTTTGGTCTTACTACAGCATACTGAAGGTATGGTCTTACTACAGCATACTGAAGGTATGGTCTTACTACAGCATACTGAAGGTATGGTCTTACTACAGCATACTGAAGGTATGGTCTTACTACAGCATACTGAAGGTATGGTCTTACTACAGCATACTGAAGGTATGGTCTTACTACAGCATACTGAAGGTTTGGTCTTACTAGAGAAGTATAAAGTATGAAAAGTGTTTGTGGTGTCTTGTGTTCCTGGTTATAAAACCAAACATTTGCTCGCCATTTTGACTTCTTGCTTGACACTGTTTACTAAACTTCACATTCTGCATCATAACAACTCTAAGGTCATTTTCTCTATTGACTTTAGTTAGTTTACAAATAGTTTGTTGATAATAACAACTCTAAGGTCATTTTCTCTATTGACTTTAGTTAGTTTACAAATAGTTTGTTGATAATAACAACTCTAAGGTCATTTTCTCTATTGACTTTAGTTAGTTTACAAATAGTGTGTAGTCATAACGTATATTCTTATCTCCAAACTGCACAACTTTACAATTGTCTACATTAAACTTCATTTGCCATCTGTCTGACCACTCAGCTAGTAAGTTAAGGTCCATTTCTGACCACACTCCTAGTAAGTTAAGATCTATTTCTGACCACACTGCTAGTAAGTCAAGATCTATTTCTGACCACTCTGCTAGTAAGTTAAGATCTATTTCTGACCACTCACCTTGTAAGTTAAGATCTATTTCTGACCACACTCCTAGTAAGTTAAGATCTATTTCTGACCACTCTGCTAGTATGTTAAGATCTATTTCTGACCACACTCCTAGTAATTTAAGATCTATTTCTGACCACTCTGCTAGTATGTTAAGATCTATTTCTGACCACACTCCTAGTAAGTTAAGATCTATTTCTGACCACTCTACTAGTAAGTTAAGATATATTTCTGACCTTTCTACTAGTAAGTTAAGATCTAGTTCTGACCACTTTGCTAGTAAATTGAGAACTCTCTCTGACCACTCTGCTAGTAAATTAAGATGTATTTCTGACCAGTCTGCTAGTAAGTTAAGGTCTATTTCTGACCACTCTACTAGTAAGTTTAGGTCTATTTCTGACCACTGCTAGTAAGTTAAGAACTATTTCTGACCACTCTGCTAGTAAGTTTAGATCTATTTCTGACCACACTGCTAGTAAGTTAAGATTTATTTCTGACCACTCTGCTAGTATGTTAAGATATATTTCTGACCACTCTGCTAGTAAGTTAAGGTCTATTTCTGACTACTCTGCTAGTTGGTTAAGGTCTATTTCTGACCACTCTGCTAGTAAGTTAAGGTCTATTTCTGACCACTCTGCTAGTAAATTAAGATCTATTTCTGACCACTCTGCTAGTAAGTTAAGGTCTATTTCTGACTACTCTGCTAGTTGGTTAAGATCTATTTCTGACCTCTCTGCTAGTAAGTTAAGATCTATTTCTGACCACTCTGCTAGTAAGTTAAGATCTATTTCTGACCACACTGCTAGTAAGTTAAGATCTATTTCTGACCACTCTGCTAGTAAGTTAAGATCTATTTCTGACCACTCTGCTAGTAAGTTAAGATCTGTTTCTGACCTCTCTGCTAGTAAGTTAAGATCTATTTCTGACCACTCTGCTAGTAAGTTAAGATCTATTTCTGACCACACTGCTAGTAAGTTAAGATCTATTTCTGACCACTCTGCTAGTAAGTTAAGATCTATTTCTGACCTCTCTGCTAGTAAGTTAAGGTCTATTTCTGACCACTCTGCTAGTAAGTTAAGATCTATTTCTGACCACTCTGCTAGTAAGTTAAGATCTATTTCTGACCACTCTGCTAGTAAGTTAAGGTCTATTTCTGACCTCTCTGCTAGTAAGTTAAGGTCTATTTCTGACCACTCTGCTAGTAAGTTAAGATCTATTTCTGACCACACTGCTAGTAAGTTAAGATCTATTTCTGACCACTCTGCTAGTAAGTTAAGATCTATTTCTGACCTCTCTGCTAGTAAGTTAAGGTCTATTTCTGACCACTCTGCTAGTAAGTTAAGATCTATTTCTGACCACTCTGCTAGTAAGTTAAGATCTATTTCTGACCTCTCTGCTAGTAAGTTAAGGTCTATTTCTGACCACTCTGCTAGTAAGTTAAGATCTGTTTCTGACCACACTGCTAGTAAGTTAAGATCTATTTCTGACCACTCTGCTAGTAAGTTAAGATCTATTTCTGACCTCTCTGCTAGTAAGTTAAGGTCTATTTCTGACCACTCTGCTAGTAAGTTAAGATCTATTTCTGACCACTCTGCTAGTAAGTTAAGATCTATTTCTGACCACACTGCTAGTAAGTTTAGATCTATTTCACAGTCCCGCCTGTGTACAGCTGTAACTCCTAGTTTAGCATGGTCAGAAGATATGAGACCTCATTGTAGGTCATTAATGTATATTATGAAAAGAACCGACCCTTGTGGCACACCACTCGTCAATCTGAGGTGTATAACTACGGTGGCTGTTTCCTTCCAGTCTCTGGTCCATGTACAGAGTTCTTCACTGATTCCGTGTTGTGCTTGTGAGATGGGAGCCTTTAGTGAATCTAAATTTACATCAGACGGTCTCGTTTATCGTCTCAATTATGATAAATAACTGGAGATAATTCCAAGCAGGATCTTGTGTAGTGGAAACCATGTTTGTTGTCACATATAATGTTGTGATCTTGTCCAAACTTGACAATTTGATCCGATATTATTTTGTCCATCATTTCATCTGATATAATTTTGTCCATCATTTGATCTGGTATTATTTTGTCCATCATTTCATCTGATATTATTTTGTCCATCATTTGATGATATTATTCTGTCCATCATTTGATATTATTTTGTCCATTTGATCTGATATTATTTTGTCCATTTGATCTGATATTATTTTGTCCATCATTTCATTTGATATTATTTTGTCCATCATTTGATCTGATATTATTTTGTCCATCATTTGATCTGATATTATTTTGTCCAGCATTTCATCTGATATTATTTTGTCCATCATTTGATCTGATATTTTGTCCATCATTTCATCTGATATTATTTTGTCCATCATTTCATCTGGTATTATTTTGTCTATCATTTGATCTGATATTATTTTGTCCATCATTTGATCTTTTATTATTTTGTCCATCATTTGATCTGATATTATTTTGTCCATCATTTGATCTAATATTATTTTGTCCATCTGATCTGATATTAATTTGTCCATCATTTGATCTGACATTATTTTGTCCAGCATTTCATCTGATATTTTTTTGTCCATCATTTGATCTGGTATTATTTTGTCCATCATTTGATCTGATATTATTTTGTCCATCATTTGATCTTTTATTATTTTGTCCATCATTTGATCTGATATTATTTTGTCCATTTGATCTGATATTATTTTGTCCATCATTTGATCTGATATTATTTTGTCCATAATTTGATCTGATATTATTTTGTCCATTTGATCTGATATTAATTTGTCCATCATTTGATCTGACATTATTTTGTCCAGCATTTCATCTGATATTATTTTGTCCATCGTTTGATCTGATATTGTCCATCATTTGATCTGATATTATTTTGTCCAGCATTTCATCTGATATTATTTTGTCCATCATTTGATCTTTTATTATTTTGTCCATCATTTGATCTGATATTATTTTGTCCAGCATTTCATCAGGTATTATTTTGTCCATCATTTGATCTGATATTATTTTGTCCATCATTTCATCAGGTATTATTTTGTCCATCATTTGATCTGATATTATTTTGTCTATCATTTGATCTGATATTATTTTGTCCATCTTTCATCTGATATTATTTTGAACATTTGATCTGGTATTATTTTGTCCATTTCATCTGATATTATTTTGTCCATTTGATAATATTATTTTGTCCATTTGATCTGATATTGTTTTGTCCATCATTTGATCTGATATTATTTTGTCCATCATTTCATCTGATATTATTTTGTCCATTTGATCTGATATTATTTTGTCCATCATTTGATCTGATATTATTTTGTCCATCCTTTGATCTGATATTATTTTGTCCATCATTTGATCTGATATTTTGTCCATCATTTCATCTGATATTATTTTGTCCATCATTTCATCTGGTATTATTTTGTCCATCATTTGATATGATATTATTTTGTTCATCATTTGATCTTTTATTATTTTGTCCATCATTTGATCTGATATTATTTTGTCCATCATTTGATCTGATATTATTTTGTCCATTTGATCTGATGTTAATTTGTCCATCATTTGATCTGACATTATTTTGTCCAGCATTTCATCTGATATTATTTTGTCCATCATTTGATCTGGTATTATTTTGTCCATTTGATCTGATATTATTTTGTCCATTTGATCTTTTATTATTTTGTCCATCATTTGATCTGATATTATTTTGTCCATCATTTGATCTGATATTATTTTGTCCATCATTTGATCTGATATTATTTTGTCCATCATTTCATCTGATATTATTTTGTCCATCATTTGATCTGATATTTTGTCCTTCATTTCATCTGATATTATTTTGTCCATCATTTGATCTGACATTATTTTGTCCATCATTTCATCTGATATTTTGTCCATCATTTGATCTGATATTATTTTGTCCATCATTTCATCTGATATTTTGTCCATTTGATCTGGTGTTATTTTGTCCATCATTTGATCTGATATTATTTTGTCCATTATTTGATCTGATATTTATTTTGCCCATCATTTCATCTGATATCATTTTGTCTATCATTTGACCTGATATTATTTTGTCCATTTGATCTGGTGTTATTTTGTCCATTTCATCTGATATCATTTTGTCCATCATTTGACCTGATATTATTTTGTCCATCATTTCATCTGATATTATTTTGTCCATCATTTGATCTGATATTATTTTGTCCATCATTTGATCTGATATTATTTTGTCCATCATTTGATCTGATATTATTTTGTCCAGCATTTCATCTGATATTATTTTGTCCATCATTTGATCTGGTGTTATTTTGTCCATCATTTGATCTGATATTATTTTGTCCATCATTTGATCTGATATTATTTTGTCCATCATTTGACCTGATATTATTTTGTCCATCATTTGATCTGGTGTTATTTTGTCCATCATTTGATCTGATATTATTTTGTCCATCATTTGATCTGATATTATTTTGACCATTTGATCTGTGTTATTTTGTCCATCATTTCATCTGATATTATTTTGTCCATCATTTGATCTGATATTATTTTGTCCATTTGATCTGGTGTTATTTTGTCCATCATTTGATCTGATATTTTGTCCATCATTTGATCTGATATTATTTTGTCCATTTGATCTGGTGTTATTTTGTCCATCATTTGATCTGGTGTTATTTTGTCCATCATTTGATCTGATATTTTGTCCATCATTTGATCTGATATTATTTTGTCCATTTGATCTGGTGTTATTTTGTCCATCATTTGATCTGATATTATTTTGTCCTTTTGATCTGATATTATTTTGTCCATTTGATCTGGTGTTATTTTGTCCATCATTTGATCTGATATTATTTTGTCCATTTGATCTGATATTATTTTGTCCATCATTTGATCTGGTGTTATTTTGTCCATCATTTGATCTGGTGTTATTTTGTCCATCATTTGATCTGGTGTTATTTTGTCCATCATTTGATCTGGTGTTATTTTGTCCATCATTTGATCTGGTGTTATTTTGTCCATCATTTGATCTGGTGTTATTTTGTCCATCATTTGATCTGGTGTTATTTTGTCCATCATTTGATCTGGTGTTATTTTGTCCATCATTTGATCTGATATTATTTTGTCCATCATTTGATCTACCTGACGTAATGCCAATTGGGCAGGACTTGTCTCCTTGTTTGTATATATAGGAATAACTTGTTTATATATAGGAATAACTTGTCCATATATATGAATAACATATATATATATATATATATATATATATATATATATATATATATATATATATATATATATATATATATATATATACATATTTATTTATTTATTTTATGTTTATTTTGCTTTGTCGCTGTCTCCCGCGTTTGCGAGGTAGCGCAAGGAAACAGACGAAAGAAATGGCCCAACCCACCCCCATACACATGTATATACACACACGTCCACACACGCAAATATACATACCTATACATCTCAATGTACACATATATATACACACACAGGCACATACATATATACCCATGCACACAATTCACACTGTCTGCCTTTATTCATTCCCATCGCCACCTCGCCACACATGGAATACCATCCCCCTCCTCCCTCATGTGTGCGGGGTACGCTAGGAAAAGACAACAAAGGCCTCATTCGTTCACACTCAGTCTCCAGCTGTCATGCAATAATGCCCGAAACCACAGCTCCCCTTCCACATCCAGGCCCCACACAGCTTCCCATGGTTTACCCCAGACGCTTCACATGCCCTGATTCAATCCACTGACAGCACGTCAACCCCGGTATACCACATCGATCCAATTCACTCTATTCCTTGCCCGCCTTTCACCCTCTTGCATGTTCAGGCCCCGATCACTCAAAATCTTTTTCACTCCATCTTTCCACCTCCAATTTGGTCTCCCACTTCTCCTCGTTCCCTCCACCTCTGACACATATATCCTCTTGGTCAATCTTTCCTCACTCATTCTCTCCATGTGTCCAAACCATTTCAAAACACCCTCTTCTGCTGTCTCAACCACGCTCTTTTTTATTTCCACACATCTCTCTTACCCTTACATTACTTACTCGATCAAACCACCTCACACCACATATTGTCCTCAAACATCTCATTTCCAGCACATCCATCCTCCTGCGCACAACTCTATCCATAGCCCACGCCTCGCAACCATACAACATTGTTGGAACCACTATTCCTTCAAACATACCCATTTTTGCTTTCCGAGATAATGTTCTCGACTTACACACATTCTTCAAGGCTCCCAGGATTATCGCCCCCTCCCCCACCCTATGATCCACTTCCGCTTCAATGGTTCCATCCGCTGCCTGATCCACTCTCAGATATCTAAAACACTTTACTTCCTCAAGTTTTTCTTCATTCAAACTTACCTCCCAATTGATTTGAACGTCAACCCTACTGTACCTAATAACCTTGCTCTTATTCACATTTACTCTTAACTTTCTTCTTTCACACACTTTACCAAACTCAGTCACCAGCTTCTGCAGTTTCTCACATGAATCTGCCACCAGCGCTGTATCATCAGCGAACAACAACTGACTCACTTCCCAAGCTCTCTCATCCCCAACAGACTTCATACTTGCCCCTCTTTCCAAAACTCTTGCATTCACCTCCCTAACAACCCCATCCATAAACAAATTAAACAACCATGGAGACATCACACACCCTTGCCGCAAACCTACATTCACTGAGAACCAATCACTTTCCTCTCTTCCTACACGTGCACATGCCTTACATCCTCGATAAAAACTTTTCACTGCTTTTAACAAGTTGCCACCCACACCATATATTCTTAATATATATATATATATATATATATATATATATATATATATATATATATATATATATATATTTTTTTTTTTTTTTTCAAACTATTCGCCATTTCCCGCGTCAGCGAGGTAGCGTTAAGAACAGAGGACTGGGCCATTGAGGGAATATCCTCACCTGGCCCCCTTCTCTGTTCCTTCTTTTGGAAAATTAAAAAAAAATTGAGAGGGGAGGATTTCCAGCCCCCCGCTCCCATATATATATATATATATATATATATATATATATATATATTATTTATTTTTATTATACTTTGTCGCTGTCTACCGCGTTTGCGAGGTAGCGCAAGGAAACAGACGAAAGAAATGGCCCAACCCACCCCCATACACATGTATGTACATACGTCCACACACGCAATATACATACCTACACAGCTTTCCATGGTTTACCCCAGACGCTTCACATGCCTTGATTCAATCCACTGACAGCACGTCAATCCCGGTATACCACATCGCTCCAATTCACTCTATTCCTTGCCCTCCTTTCAACCTCCTGCATGTTCAGGCCCCGATCACACAAAATCTTTTTCACTCCATCTTTCCACCTCCAATTTGGTCTCCCTCTTCTCCTCGTTCCCTCTACCTCCGACACATATATCCTCTTGGTCAATCTTTCCTCACTCATTCTCTCCATGTGCCCAAACCACTTCAAAACACCCTCTTCTGCTCTCTCAACCACGCTCTTTTTATTTCCACACATCTCTCTTACCCTTACGTTACTCACTCGATCAAACCACCTCACACCACACATTGTCCTCAAACATCTCATTTCCAGCACATCCATCCTCCTCCGCACAACTCTATCCATAGCCCACGCCTCGCAACCATACAACATTGTTGGAACCACTATTCCTTCAAACATACCCATTTTTGCTTTCCGAGATAATGTTCTCGACTTCCACACATTCTTCAAGGCCCCCAGAATTTTCGCCCCCTCCCCCACCCTATGATCCACTTCCGCTTCCATGGTTCCATCCGCTGCCAGATCCACTCCCAGATATCTAAAACACTTCACTTCCTCCAGTTTTTCTCCATTCAAACTCACCTCCCAATTGACTTGACCCTCAACCCTACTGTACCTAATAACCTTGCTCTTATTCACATTTACTCTTAACTTTCTTCTTCCACACACTTTACCAAACTCAGTCACCAGCTTCTGCAGTTTCTCACATGAGTCAGCCACCAGCGCTGTATCATCAGCGAAGAACAACTGACTCACTTCCCAAGCTCTCTCATCCCCAACAGACTTCATTCTTGCCCCTCTTTCCAAAACTCTTGCATTTACCTCCCTAACAACCCCATCCATAAACAAATTAAACAACCATGGAGACATCACACACCCCTGCCGCAAACCTACATTCACTGAGAACCAATCACTTTCCTCTCTTCCTACACGTACACATGCCTTACATCCTCGATAAAAACTTTTCACTGCTTCTAACAACTTTCCTCCCACACCATATATTCTTAATACCTTCCACAGAGCATCTCTATCAGCTCTATCATATGCCTTCTCCAGATCCATAAATGCTACATACAAATCCATTTGCTTTTCTAAGTATTTCTCACATACATTCTTCAAAGCAAACACCTGATCCACACATCCTCTACCACTTCTGAAACCACACTGCTCTTCCCCGATCTGATGCTCTGTACATGCCTTCACCCTCTCAATATATACACACACGCACACACACACACACATATATATATATATATATATATATATATATATATATATATATATATATATATTATTTATTTATTTATTATACTTTGTCGCTGTCTCCCGCGTTTGCGAGGTAGCGCAAGGAAACAGACGAAAGAAATGGCCCAACCCCCCCCCATACACATGTATATACATACGTCCTCACACGCAAATATACATACCTACACAGCTTTCCATGGTTTACCCCAGACGCTTCACATGCCCTGCTTCAATCCACTGACAGCACGTCAACCCCGGTATACCACATCGCTCCAATTCACTCTATTCCTTGCCCTCCTTTCACCCTCCTGCATGTTCAGGCCCCGATCACACAAAATCTTTTTCACTCCATCTTTCCACGTCCAATTTGGTCTCCCTCTTCTCCTTGTTCCCTCCACCTCCGACACATATATCCTCTTGGTCAATCTTTCCTCACTCATCCTCTCCATGTGCCCAAACCACTTCAAAACACCCTCTTCTGCTCTCTCGACCACGCTCTTTTTATTTCCACACATCTCTCTTACCCTTACGTTACTCACTCGATCAAACCACCTCACACCACACATTGTCCTCAAACATCTCATTTCCAGCACCTCCATCCTCCTGCGCACAACTCTATCCATAGCCCACGCCTCGCAACCATACAACATTGTTGGAACCACTATTCCTTCAAACATACCCATTTTTGCTTTCCGAGATAATGTTCTCGACTTCCACACATTCTTCAAGGCCCCCAGGATTTTCGCCCCCTCCCCCACCCTATGATCCACTTCCGCTTCCATGGTTCCATCCGCTGCCAGATCCACTCCCAGATATCTAAAACACTTCACTTCCTCCAGTTTTTCTCCATTCAAACTCACCTCCCAATTGACCTGACCCTCAACCCTACTGTACCTAATAACCTTGCTCTTATTCACATTTACTCTTAACTTTCTTCTTCCACACACTTTTCCAAACTCAGTCACCAGCTTCTGCAGTTTCTCACATGAATCAGCCACCAGCGCTGTATCATCAGCGAACAACAACTGACTCACTTCCCAAGCTCTCTCATCCCCAACAGACTTCATACTTGCCCCTCTTTCCAAAACTCTTGCATTTACCTCCCTAACAACCCCATCCATAAACAAATTAAACAACCATGGAGACATCACACACCCCTGCCGCAAACCTACATTCACTGAGAACCAATCACTTTCCTCTCTTCCTACACGTACACATGCCTTACATCCTCGATAAAAACTTTTCACTGCTTCTAACAACTTTCCTCCCACACCATATATTCTTAATACCTTCCACAAAGCATCTCTATCAACTCTATCATATGCCTTCTCCAGATCCATAAATGCAACATACAAATCCATTTGCTTTTCTAAGTATTTCTCACATACATTCTTCAAAGCAAACACCTGATCCACACATCCTCTACCACTTCTGAAACCACACTGCTCTTCCCCAATCTGATGCTCTGTACATGCCTTCACCCTCTCAATCAATACCCTCCCATATAATTTACCAGGAATACTCAACAAACTTATACCTCTGTAATTTGAGCACTCACTCTTATCCCCTTTGCCTTTGTACAATGGCACTATGCACGCATTCCGCCAATCCTCAGGCACCTCACCATGAGTCATACATACATTAAATAACCTTACCAACCATTCAACAATACAGTCACCCCCTTTTTTAATAAATTCCACTGCAATACCATCCAAACCTGCTGCCTTGCCGGCTTTCATCTTCCGCAAAGCTTTCACTACCTCTTCTCTGTTTACCAAATCATTTTCCCTAACCCTCTCACTTTGCACACCACCTCGACCAAAACACCCTATATCTGCCACTCTATCATCAAATACATTCAACAAACCTTCAAAATACTCACTCCATCTCCTTCTCACATCACAACTACTTGTTATCACCTCCCCACTTGCGCCCTTCACCGAAGTTCCCATTTGCTCCCTTGTCTTACGCACTTTATTTACCTCCTTCCAGAACATCTTTTTATTCTCCCTAAAATTTAATGATACTCTCTCACCCCAACTCTCATTTGCCCTATATATATATATATATATATATATATATATATATATATATATATATATATATATATATATACACACACACAGACACACACACACACACACACACACATATATATATATATATATATATATATATATATATATATATATATATATATATATATATATATGTTTGAAGGAATAGTGGTTCCAACAATGTTGTATGGTTGCGAGGCGTGGGCTATGGAGAGAGTTGTGCGCAGGATGATGGATGTGCTGCAAATGAGATGTTTGAGGACAACGTGTGGTGTGAGGTGGTTTGATCGAGTAAGTAATGTAAGGGTAAGAGAGATGTGTGGAAATAAAAAGAGCGTGGTTAATGAGAGCAGAAGAGGGTGTTTTGAAATGGTTTGGGCACATGTAGAGAATGAGTGAGGAAAGATTGACCAAGAGGATATATGTGTCGGAGGTGGAGGGAACGAGGAGAAGTGGGAGACCAAATTTGAGGTGGAAAGATGGAGTGAAAAAGATTTTGAGTAATCGGGGCCTGGACATGCAGGAGGGTGAAAGGCGGGCAAGGAATAGAGTGAATTGGCTCAATGTGGTATACCTGGGGTTGACGTGCTATCAGTGGATTGAATCAGGGCACGTGAAGCGTCTGGGGTAAACCATGATAAGTTCTGTAGGGCCTGGATGTGGAAAGGGAGCTGTGGTTTCGGGCATTATTGCATGACAGCTGGAGACTGAGTGTGAACGAATGTGGCCTTTGTTGTCTTTTCCTAGCGCTACCTCGCACACATGAGGGGGGAGGGGGATGGTATTCCATGTTTGGCGAGGTGGCGATGGGAATGAATAAAGGCAGACTGTGAAATGTGTGCATGGGTAGATATGTATGTGTCTGTGTGTGTATACATATGTGTACATTGAGATGTATAGGTATGTATATTTGCATGTGTGGACGTGTATGTATATACATGTGCATAGGGGTGGGTTGGGCCATTTCTTTCGTCTGTTTCCTTGCGCTACCTCGCAAACGCGGGAGACAGCGACAAAGCAAGTTAAGAGTAAATGTGAATAAGGGCAAGGTTATTAGGTACAGTAGGGTTGAGGGTCAATTCAGTTGGGAGGTGAGTTTGAATGGAGAAAAACTGGAGGAAGTGAAGTGTTTTAGATATCTGGGAGTGGATCTGGCAGCGGATGGAACCATGGAAGCGGAAGTGGATCATAGGGTGGGGGAGGGGGCGAAAATTCTGGGAGCCTTGAAGAATGTGTGGAAGTCGAGAACATTATCTCGGAAAGCAAAAATGGGTATGTTTGAAGGAATAGTGGTTCCAACAATGTTGTATGGTTGCGAGGCGTGGACTATGGATAGAGTTGTGCGCAGGAGGATGGATGTGCTGGAAATGAGATGTTTGAGGACAATGTGTGGTGTGAGGTGGTTTGATCGAGTAAGTAACGTAAGGGTAAGAGAGATGTGTGGAAATAAAAAGAGCGTGGTTGAGAGAGCAGAAGAGGGTGTTTTGAAATGGTGTTGTCACATGGAGAGAATGAGTGAGGAAAGATTGACCAAGAGGATATATGTGTCGGAGGTGGAGGGAACGAGGAGAAGAGGGAGACCAAATTGGAGGTGGAAAGATTGAGTGAAAAAGATTTTGTGTGATCGGGGCCTGAACATGCAGGAGGGTGAAAGGAGGGCAAAGAATAGAATGAATTGGAGCGATGTGGTATACCGGGGTTGACGTGCTGTCAGTGGATTGAATCAAGGCATGTGTATGGGGGTGGGTTGGGCCATTTCTTTCGTCTGTTTCCTTGCGCTACCTCGCAAACGCGGGAGACAGCGACAAAGCAAAAAAAAAAAAAAAAAGAAAAATACATATATATATATATATATATATATATTTTTTTTTTTTTTTTTTTTATACTTTGTCGCTGTCTCCCGCGTCTGCGAGGTAGCGCAAGGAAACAGACGAAAGAAATGGCCCAACCCCCCCATACACATGTACATACACACGTCCACACACGCAAATATACATACCTACACAGCTTTCCATGGTTTACCCCGGACGCTTCACATGCCTTGATTCAATCCACTGACAGCACGTCAACCCCTGTATACCACATCGCTCCAATTCACTCTATTCCTTGCCCTCCTTTCACCCTCCTGCATGTTCAGGCCCCGATCACACAAAATCCTTTTCACTCCATCTTTCCACCTCCAATTTGGTCTCCCTCTTCTCCTCGTTCCCTCCACCTCCGACACATATATCCTCTTGGTCAATCTTTCCTCACTCATTCTCTCCATGTGCCCAAACCATTTCAAAACACCCTCTTCTGCTCTCTCAACCACGCTCTTTTTATTTCCACACATCTCTCTTACCCTTACGTTACTTACTCGATCAAACCACCTCACACCACACATTGTCCTCAAACATCTCATTTCAAGCACATCCATCCTCCTGCGCACAACTCTATCCATATCCCACGCCTCGCAACCATACAACATTGTTGGAACTACTATTCCTTCAAACATACCCATTTTTGCTTTCCGGGATAATGTTCTCGACTTCCACACATTTTTCAAGGCTCCCAAAATTTTCGCCCCCTCCCCCACCCTATGATCCACTTCCGCTTCCATGGTTCCATCCGCTGACAGATCCACTCCCAGATATCTAAAACACTTCACTTCCTCCAGTTTTTCTCCATTCAAACTCACCTCCCAATTGACTTGACCCTCAACCCTACTGTACCTAATAACCTTGCTCTTATTCACATTTACTCTTAACTTTCTTCTTCCACACACTTTACCAAACTCCGTCACCAGCTTCTGCAGTTTCTTACATGAATCCGCCACCAGCGCTGTATCATCAGCAAACAACAACTGACTCACTTCCCAAGCTCTCTCATCCCCAACAGACTTCATACTTGCCCCTCTTTCCAAGACTCTTGCATTTACCTCCCTAACAACCCCATCCATAAACAAATTTATATATATATATATATATATATATATATATATATATATATATATATATATATATATATATATATATATATGTGTATATATATATATATATATATATATATATATATATATATATATATATATATATATATATATATATATATATTGGTAAAACTGAAAGTTGATTGAGAGAGATGGGTGATTATTGATGCATATGCACCTGGGCATGAGAAGAAAGATCATGAGAGGGAAGTGTTTTGGGAGCAGCTGAATGAGTGTGTTAGTGGTTCTGATGCACGAGACCGGGTTATAGTGATGGGTGATTTAAATGCAAAGGTGAGTAATGTGGCAGTTGAGGGTATAATTGGTGTACAAGGGGTGTTCACTGTTGTAAATGGAAATGGTGAAGAGCTTGTAGATTTATGTGCTGAAAAAGGACTGGTGATTGGGAATACCTGGTTTAAAAAGCGAGATATACATAAGTATACGTATGTAAGTAGGAGAGATGGCCAGAGAGCGTTATTGGATTACGTGTTAATTGACAGGCGCGCGAAAGAGAGACTTTTGAATGTTAATGTGTTGAGAGGTGAAACTGGAGGGATGTCTGATCATTATCTTGTGGAGGCTAAGGTGAAGATTTGTATGGGTTTTCAGAAAAGAAGAGTGAATGTTGTCGTGAAGAGGGTGGTGAGAGTAAGTGAGCTTGGGAAGGAGACTTGTGTGAGGAAGTACCAGGAGAGACTGAGTACAGAATGGAAAAACGTGAGAACAATGGAAGTAAGGGGAGTGGGGGAGGAATGGCATGTATGTAGGGAATTAGTGATGGATTGCGCAAAAGATGCTTGTGGCATGAGAAGAGTGGGAGTTGGGTTGATTAGAAAGGGTAGTGAGTGGTGGGATGAAGAAGTAAGATTATTAGTGAAAGAGAAGAGAGAGGCATTTGGACGATTTTTGCAGGGAAATAATGCAATTGAGTGGGAGATGTATAAAAGAAAGAGACAGGAGGTCAAGAGAAAGGTGCAAGAGGTGAAAAAGAGGGCAAATGAGAGTTGGGGTGAGAGAGTATCATTAAATTTCAGGGAGAATAAAAAGATGTTCTGGAAGGAGGTAAATAAAGTGCGTAAGACAAGGGAGCAAATGGGAACTTCAGTGAAGGGCGCAAATGGGGAGGTGATAACAAGTAGTGGTGATGTGAGAAGGAGATGGAGTGAGTATTTTGAAGGTTTGTTGAATGTGTTTGATGATAGAGTGGCAGATATAGGGTGTTTTGGTCGAGGTGGTGTGCAAAGTGAGAGGGTTAGGGAAAATGATTTGGTAAACAGAGAAGAGGTAGTAAAAGCTTTGCGGAAGATGAAAGCCGGCAAGGCAGCAGGTTTGGATGGTATTGTAGAGGAATTTATTAAAAAAGGGGGTGACTGTATTATTGACTGGTTGGTAAGGTTATTTAATGTATGTATGACTCATGGTGAGGTTCCTGAGGATTGACGGAATGCGTGCATAGTGCCATTGTACAAAGGCAAAGGAGATGAGAGTGAGTGCTCAAATTTTAGAGGTATAAGTTTGTTGAGTATTCCTGGTAAATTATTTAGGAGGGTATTGATTGAGAGGGTGAAGGCATCTAAAGAGCATCAGATTGGGGAAGAGCAGTGTGGTTTCAGAAGTGGTAGAGGATGTGTGGATCAGGTGTTTGCTTTGAAGAATGTATGTGAGAAATACTTAGAAAAGCAAATGGATTTGTATGTAGCATTTATGGATCTGGAGAAGGCATATGATAGAGTTGATAGAGATGCTCTGTGGAAGGTATTAAGAATATATGGTGTGGGAGGCAAGTTGTTAGAAGCAGTGAAAAGTTTTTATCGAGGATGCAAGGCATGTGTACGTGTAGGAAGAGAGGAAAGTGATTGGTTCTCAGTGAATGTAGGTTTGCGGCAGGGGTGTGTGATGTCTCTATGGTTGTTTAATTTGTTTATGGATGGGGTTGTTAGGGAGGTGAATGCAAGAGTTTTGGAAAGAGGGGCAAGTATGAACTCTGTTGTGGATGAGAGAGCTTGGGAAGTGAGTCAGTTGTTGTTCGCTGATGATACAGCGCTGGTGGCTGATTCATTTGAGAAACTGCAGAAGCTGGTGACTGAGTTTGGTAAAGTGTGTGAAAGAAGAAAGTTAAGTGTAAATGTGAATAAGAGCAAGGTTATTAGGTACAGTAGGGTTGAGGGTAAAGTCAATTGGAAGGTAAGTTTGAGTGAAGAAAAACTGGAGGAAGTAAAGTGTTTTAGATATCTGGGAGTGGATCTGGCAGCGGATGGAACCATGGAAGCGGAAGTGGATCATAGGGTGGGGGAGGGGGCGAAAATCCTGGGGGCCTTGAAGAATGTTTGGAAGTCGAGAACATTATCTCGGAAAGCAAAAATGGGTATATTTGAAGGAACAGTGGTTCCAACAATGTTGTATGATTGCGAGGCGTGGGCTATGGATAGAGTTGTGCGGAGGAGGGTGGATGTGCTGGAAATGAAATGTTTGAGGACAATGTGTGGTGTGAGGTGGTTTGATCGAGTAAGTAACGTAAGGGTAAGAGAGATGTGTGGAAATAATAAGAGCGTGGTTGAGAGAGCAGAAGAGGGTGTTTTGAAATGGTTTGGGCACATGGAGAGAATGAGTGAGGAAAGATTGACCAAGAGGATATTTGTGTCGGAGGTGGAGGGAACGAGAAGTGGGAGACCAAATTGGCGGTGGAAAGATGGAGTGAAAAAGGTTTTGTGTGATCGGGGCCTGAACATGCTGGAGGGTGAAAGGCGGGCAAGGAATAGAGTGAATTGGATCGATGTGGTATACCGGGGTTGACGTGCTGTCAGTGGATTGAATCAGGGCATGTGAAGCGTCTGGGGTAAATCATGGAAAGTTGTGTAGGTATGTATATTTGCGTGTGTGGACGTATGTATATACATGTGTTTGGGGGTGGGTTGGGCCATTTCTTTCGTCTGTTTCCTTGCGCTACCTTGCAAACGCGGGAGACAGCGACAAAGCACAAAAAAAAAAAAAAAAAAAAATATATATATATATATATATATATATATATATATATATATATATATTATATATATATATATATATATATATATATATATATATATATATATATATATATATATATATATTTATTTGTTATATATTTTATTTTGCTTTGTCGCTGTCTCCCGCGTTAGTGAGGTAGCGTAAGGAAAGAGACGAAAGAATGGGTCAACCCACCCACATACACATGTATATACATACACGTCCACACACGCAAATATACATACCTATACATCTCATTGTACACATATATACACACACAGACATATACATATATACACATGTACACAATTCATACTGTTTGCCTTTATTTATTCCCATCGCCACCCCGCCACACATGGAATAACAACCCCCTCCCCCCTCATGTGTGCGATGTAGCGCTAGGAAATGACAACAAATGCCACATTCGTTCAAACTCGGTCTCTAGCTGTCATGCAATAATGCACCGAAACCACAGCTCCCTTTCCACATCCAGGCCCCACAGAATTTTCCATGGTTTACCCCAGACGATTCACATGCCCTGGTTCAATCCATTGACAGCACGTCGACCCCGGTATACCACATCGATCCAATTCACTCTATTCCTTGCACGCCTTTCACCCTCCTGCATGTTCAGGCCCCGATCACTCAAAATCTTTTTCACTCCATCTTTCCACCTCCAACTTGGTCTCCCACTTCTCCTTCCCTCCACCTCTGACAGATATATCCTCTTGGTCAATCTTTCCTCACTCCTTCTCTCCTTGTGACCAAACCATTTCAAAACACCCTCTTCTGCTCTCTCAACCACAATCTTTTTATTTCCACACATCTCTCTTACCCTATTATTACTTACTCGATCAAACCACCTCACACCACATATTGTCCTCAAACATCTCATTTCCAGCACATCCATCCTCCTCCGCACAACTCTATCCATAGCCCACGCCTCGCAACCATACAACATTGTGTGAACCACTATTCCTTCAAACATACTCGTTTTTGCTTTCCGAGATAATGTTCTCGACTTCCAAACATTCTTCGAGGCTCCCAGAATTTTCACCCCCTCCCCCACCCTGTGATTCACTTCCGCTTCCATGGTTCCATCCGCTGCCCGATCCACTCCCAGATATCTAAAACACTTTACTTCCTCCAGTTTTTCTCCATTCAAACTTACCTCCCAATTGACTTGACCCTCAACCCTACTGTACCTAATAACCTTGCTCTCATTCACATTTACTCTTAACTTTCTTCCTTCACACACTTTACCATACTCAGTCACCAGCTTCTGCAGTTTCTCACATGAATCAGCCACCAGCGCTGTATCATCAGCGAACAACAACTGACTCACTTCCGAAGCTCTTTCATCCACAACAGACTGCATACTTGCCCCTCTTTCCAAAACTCTTGCATTCACCTCCATAACAACCCCATCCATAAACAAATTAGACAACCATGGAGACATCACACACCCCTGCCGCAAACCTACATTCACTGAGAACCAATCACTTTCCTCTCTTCCTACACTTGCACATGCCTTACATCCTCGATAAAAACTTTTCACTGCTTCTAACAACTTGCCTTCCACACCATATATTCTTAATACCTTCCACAGAGCATCTCTATCAACTCAATCATATGCCTTCTCCAGATCCATAAATGCTACATACAAATTCATTTGCTTTTCTAAGTATTTCTCATACATTCTTCAAAGCAAACACCTGATCCACACATCCTCTACCACTTCTGAAACCACACTGCTCTTCCCCAATCTGATGCTCTGTACATGCCTTCACCCTCTCAATCAATACCCTCCCATATAATTTCCCAGGAAAACTCAACAAACTTATACCTCTGTAATTTGAGCACTCACTCTTATCCCCTTTGCCTTTGTACAATGGCACTATGCACGCATTCCGCCAATCCTCAGGCACCTCACCATGAGTCATACGTACGTTGAATAAGCTTACCAACCAGTCAACAATACAGTCACCCCCTTTTTTAATAAATTCCACCGCAATACCATCCAAATCTGCTGCCTTGCCTGCTTTCATCTTCCGCAAAGCTTTTACTACCTCTTCTCTGTTTACCAAATCATTTTCCCTAACCCTCTCACTTTGCACACCACCTCGACCAAAACACCCTATATCTGCCACTCTATCATCAAACACATTCAACAAACCTTCAAAATACTCACTCCATCTCCTTCTCACATCACCACTACTTGTTATCACCTCCCCATTAGCCCCCTTCACTGAAGTTCCCATTTGCTCCCTTGTCTTACGCACTTTATTTACCTCTTTCCGAAACATCTTTTTATTCTCCATAAAATTTAATGATACTCTCTCACCTCAACTCTCATTTGCCCTCTTTTTCACCTCTTGAACCTTTCTCTTGACCTCCTGCCTCTTTCTTTTATACATCTCCAACTCATTTGCATTTTTTCCTTGCAAAAATCGTCCAAATGCCTCTCTCTTCTCTTTCACTAATAAAGTTACTTCTTCATCCCACCACTCACTACCCTTTCTAATCAACCCATCGCCCACGCTTCTCATGCCACAAGCATCTTTTGCGCAAGCCATCACTGCTTCCCTAAATATATCCCATTCCTCCTCCACTCCCCTTACGTCCTTTGTTCTCACCTTTTTCCATTCTGTACTCAGTCTCTCCTGGTACTTCCTCACACAAGTCTCCTTCCCAGGCTCACTTACTCTCACCACCCTCTTCACCCCAACATTCTCTCTTCTTTTCTGAAAACCCCTACAAATCTTCACCTTCGCCTCCACATGATAATGATCAGACCTCCCTCCAGTTGCACCTCTCAGCACATTAACATCCAAAAGTCTCTCTTTCGCGCGCCTATCAATTAACACGTAATCCAATAACGCTCTCTGGCCATCTCTCCTACTTACATACGTATACTTAGGTATATCTCTCTTTTTAAACCAGGTATTCCCAATCACCAGTCCTTTTTCAGCGCATAAATCTACAAGCTCTTCACCATTTCCATTTACAACACTGAACACCCCATGTATACAAATTATTCCCTCAACTGCCGCATTACTCTCCTTTCCATTCAAATCATCCATCAATATAACCCGATGTTGTGCATCGAAACCACTAACACACTCATTCAGCTGCTCTCAAAACACTTGCCTCTCATGATCTTTCTTCTCATGCCCAGGTGCATATGCACCAATAATCACCCATCTCTCTCCATCAACTTTCAGTTTTACCTATATCAATCTAGAATTTACTTTCTTACACTCTATCACATACTCCCACAACTCCTGTTTCAGGAGTAGTGCTACTCCTTCCCTTGCTATTGTCCGCTCACTAACCCCTCACTTTACTCCCAAGACATTCCCAAACCACTCTTCCCCTTTACCCTTGAGCTTCGTTTCACTTGGAGGCAAAACATCCAGGTTCCTTTCCTCAAACATACTACCTATCTCTCCTTTTTTCTCATCTTGGTTACATCCACTCACATTTAGACACCCCAATCTGAGCCTTCGAGGAGGATGAGCACTCCCCGCGTGACTCCTTTTTCTGTTTCCCCTTTTAGAAAGTCAAAATACAAGAGGGGAGAGTTTCTGGCCCCCCGCTCCCGTCCCCTTTAGTCGCCTTCTACGACACGTGAGGAATGCGTGGGAAGTATTCTTTCTCCCCTATCCCCAAGGATTATATATATATATATATATATATATATATATATATATATATATATATATATATATATATATATTCCTATGAGTCCACGGGGAAAATGAAACACGAAAAGTTCCCAAGTGCACTTTCGTGTAATAATCACATCATCAGGGGAGACACAAGAGAGAAATATAACATTCAGTTGATATACATCGAAGAGACGAAGCTAGGACGCCATTTGGTAAACATGTGATTGTCCAAAACATACAACCAGCGTTCATAAACTTATCATTTTACAAATTTTATCAACAATAAAGTTATCTAATTTGTATAGACCTTCACTAACATTAAGATTATAATTCTTTGTGTATTTAATAATAGAAGATTTAATGATATTTCTCTTGGTAATAAAGGTAGAGTTAATAACTGAGATGGCATTACTCCAGTCAATACAATGATCATAGTTTTTAATATGATTAAAGAAGGCATTTGATTCTTGTCCCGTTCTTATACTATATTTATGTTGCTTAAGTCTAACAGAAAGATCCTTACCAGTCTGACCAACATAAAATTTATCACAGTTTCCACAAGGCACTTTATAGATGCATCCAAGAGAATTTTCTGGTGAATTCCTGATTAAGATATTCTTTTTAGTATTATTGTTGCTAAAGGGAACATTTACATTTAAGAATTTAAGCAACATGGGAAGTAAAGTGAAATTATTATTAAAAGGGAGAACTAAAAGATTCTTGGTTTCAATGGGAGGTTTGGGCTCAACTCTATAAAATGGTTTCTTTGCTAACTTAAGGGATTTATGAATGAAAGATCTAGGGTACTTTAACTTAGATCCAATAGAATATATCTTCTCAAACTCGTCATAGGAATTAGACTTGCTTAGACTTAAACAACATAAATATAGTATAAGAACGGGACAAGAATCAAATGCCTTGTTTAATCATGTTAAAAACTATGATCATTGTATTGACTGGAGTAATGCCATCTCAGTTATTAACTCTAATACCACGAGAAATATTGAATCTTCTATCATTAAATACACAAAGAATTATAATCTTAATATTAGTGATGGTCTATACAAATTAGATAACTTTATTGTTGATAAAATTTGTAAAATGATAAGTTTATGAACGCTCGTTGTATGTTTTGGACAATCACATGTTTACCGAATGGCGTCCTAGCTTCGTCTCTTCGATGTATATCAACTGACTGTTGTATTTCTCTCTTGTGTCTCCCCTGATGATGTGATTATTACACGAAAGTGCACTTGGGAACTTATAGTGTTTCATTTTCCCCGTGGACTCATAGGAATATACTTGATCACGCGCAAAATTGTGATCCTTTCCAATATATATATATATATATATATATATATATATATATATATATATATATATGAATAACTTGTTTATATCCAGGAATAACTTGTTTATATATAGGAGTAACTTGTTTACATATGGGAATAATTTGTTTATATAAAGGAATACCTTGTTTATATATAGGAGTAACTTATTTATATACAGGAATAACTTGTATATATATATATATATATATATATATATATATATATATATATATATATATATATATATATATATATATATATATATATATACGAACATAGTGCCTAGGAACGCGCACCTTCATAGAACATACAAACCTCCAACAGCCAGGATCGAACCCGGGACCCCCGGTTCGATCCTGGCTGTTGGAGGTTTGTATGTTGTATATATATAGGAATAATTTGTTTATATGTAGGAGTAACTTATTTGTATACAGGATTAACTTGTTTATATATAGGAGTAACTTGTTTATATCCAGGAATAACTTGTTTATAATAGGAATAACTTGTTTATATCCAGGAGTAACTTTATATATATATATATATATATATATATATATATATATATATATATATATATATATATATATATATATATATTTTTTTTTTTTTCATACTATTCGCCATTTCCCGCATCAGCGAGGTAGCGTTGAGAACAGAGGACTGGGCCCTTGAGGGAACATCCCCACCTGGGCCCCCCCCCTGTTCCCTCTTTTGGAAAATCAAAAAAAAAAAAAAAAAAAAAAAGTGAGAGGGGAGGATTTCCAGCCTCCCGCTCCCTCCCCTTTTAGTCGCCTTCTACGACACGCAGGGAATACGTGGGAAGTATTCTTTCTCCCCTATCCCCAGGGATAGCATAATTTTATATAATCAATAATAACATACTTACAAAATATATACAAATCAGGTTGCATGAAGAAACCTCATCCATTTCTCACAACATTCAAACTGATATTTGTAACTATCATACACCACAATTACCAGTATCTGGCTAAAGTCTGATTACCTAACCCGCTGGTGAAGAGAGATGTTCTTTACTTCCAAATAAGTAAAATGTCACTCAGTCTGTGATTATACAATAAATATGAATCCAATATCACTTCTGTATCAATCAAATATTCCAAATAATTTTCAATATATATATATATATATATATATATATATATATTGGATTACGTGTTAATTGACAGGCGCGCGAAAGAGAGACTTTTGGATGTTAATGTGCTGAGAGGTGCAACTGGAGGGATATCTGATCATTATCTTGTGGAGGCTAAGGTGAAGATTTGTATGGGTTTTCAGAAAAGAAGAGTGAATGTTGGGGTGAAGAGGGTGGTGAGAGTAAGTGAGCTTGGGAAGGAGACTTGTGTGAGGAAGTACCAGGAGAGACTGAGTACAGAATGGAAAAAGGTGAGAACAATGGAAGTAAGGGGAGTGGGGGAGGAATGGCATGTATTTAGGGAATCAGTGATGGATTGCGCAAAAGATGCTTGTGGCATGAGAAGAGTGGGAGGTGGGTTGATTAGAAAGGGTAGTGAGTGGTGGGATGAAGAAGTAAGATTATTAGTGAAAGAGAAGAGAGAGGCATTTGGACGATTTTTGCAGGGAAAGAATGCAATTAAGTGGGAGATGTATAAAAGAGAGAGACAGGAGGTCAAGAGAAAGGTGCAAGAGGTGAAAAAGAGGGCAAATGAGAGTTGGGGTGGAGAGTATCATTAAATTTTAGGGAGAATAAAAAGATGTTCTGGAAGGAGGTAAATAATGTGCGTAAGACAAGGGAGCAAATGGGAACTTCAGTGAAGGGCGCAAATGGGGAGGTGATAACAAGTAGTGGGGATGTGAGAAGGAGATGGAGTGAGTATTTTGAAGGTTTGTTGAATGTGTTTGATGATAGAGTGGCAGATATAGGGTGTCTTGGTCGAGGTGGTGTGCAAAGTGAGAGGGTTAGGGAAAATGATTTGGTAAACAGAGAAGAGGTAGTAAAAGCTTTGCGGAAGATGAAAGCCGGCAAGGCAGCAGGTTTGGATGGTATTGCAGTGGAATTTATGAAAAAAGGGGGTGACTGTATTATTGACTGGTTGGTAAGGTTATTTAATATATGTATGACTCATGGTGAGGTGCCTGAAGATTGGCGGAATGCGTGCATAGTGCCATTGTACAAAGGCAAAGGAGATAAGAGTGAGTGCTCAAATTACAGAGGTATAAGTTTGTTGAGTATTCCTGGTAAATTATATGGGAGGGTATTGATTGAGAGGGTGAAGGCATGTACAGAGCATCAGATTGGGGAAGAGCAGTGTGATTTCAGAAGTGGTAGAGGATGTGTGGATCAGGTGTTTGCTTTGAAGAATGTATGTGAGAAATACTTAGAAAAGCAAATGAATTTGTATGTAGCATTTATGGATCTGGAGAAGGCATATGATAGAGTTGATAGAGATGCTCTGTGGAAGGTATTAAGAATATATGGTGTGGGAGGCAAGTTGTTAGAAGCAGTGAAAAGTTTTTATCGAGGATGTATGGCATGTGTACGTGTAGGAAGAGAGGAAAGTGATTGGTTCTCAGTGAATGTAGGTTTGCGGCAGGGGTGTGTGATGTCTCCATGGTTGTTTAATTTGTTTATGGATGGGGTTGTTAGGGAGGTGAATGCAAGAGTTTTGGAAAGAGGGGCAAGTATGAAGTCTGTTGGGGATGAGAGAGCTTGGGAAGTGAGTCAGTTGTTGTTCGCTGATGATACAGCGCTGGTGGCTGATTCATGTGAGAAACTGCAGAAGCTGGTGACTGAGTTTGGTAAAGTGTGTGAAAGAAGAAAGTTAAGAGTAAATGTGAATAAGAGCAAGGTTATTAGGTACAGTAGGTTTGAGGGTCAAGTCAATTGGGATGTAAGTTTGAATGGAGAAAAACTGGAGGAAGTAAAGTGTTTTAGATATCTGGGAGTGGATCTGGCAGCGGATGGAACCATGGAAGCGGAAGTGGATCATAGGGTGGGGGAGGGGGCGAAAATCCTGGGAGCCTTGAAGAATGTGTGGAAGTCGAGAACATTATCTCGGAAAGCGAAAATGGGTATGTTTGAAGGAATAGTGGTTCCAACAATGTTGTATGGTTGTGAGGCGTGGACTATGGATAGAATTGTGCGCATGTGGATGGATGTGCTGGTAATGAGATGTTTGAGGACAATGTGTGGTGTGAGGTGGTTTGATCGAGTAAGTTACGTAAGGGTAAGAGAGATGTGTGGAAATAAAAAGAGCGTGGTTTAGAGAGCAGAAGAGGGTGTTTTGAAATGGTTTGGTCACATGGAGAGTATGAGTGAGGAAAGATTGACCAAGAGGATATATGTGTCGGAGGTGGAGGGAACGAGGAGAAGTGGGAGACCAAATTGGAGTTGGAAAGATGGAGTGAAAAAGATTTTGTGTGATCGGGGCCTGAACATGCAGGAGGGTGAAAGGAGGGCAAGGAATAGAGTGAATTGGCTCGATGTGGTATACCGGGGTTGACGTGCTGTCAGTGGATTGAATCAGGGCATGTGAAGCGTCTGGGGTAAACCATGGAAAGATGTGTAGGTATGTATATTTGCGTGTGTGGACGTATGTATATACATGTGTATGGGGGTGGGTTGGGCCATTTCTTTCGTCTGTTTCCTTGCGCTACCTCGCAAACGCGGGAGACAGCGACAAAGCAAAAAAAAAAAAGAGGAAAAAAGAAGATATATATATATATATATATATATATATATATATATATATATATATATATATATATATATATGGTATTGATTGAGAGAGTGAAGGCATGTACAGAGCATCAGATTGGGAAGAGCAGTGTGGTTTCAGAAGTGGTAGAGGATGTGTGGATCAGGTGTTTGCTTTGAAGAATGTATGTGAGAAATACTTAGAAAAGCAAATGGATTTGTATGTAGCATTTATGGATCTGGAGAAGGCATATGATAGAGTTGATAGAGATGCTCTGTGGAAGGTACTAAGAATATATGGTGTGGGAGGCAAGTTGTTAGAAGCAATGAAAAGTTTTTATCGAGTATGTAAGGCATATGTACGAGTAGGAAGAGAGGAAAGTGATTGGTTCTCAGTGAATGTAGGTTTGTGGCAGGGGTGTGTGATGTCTCCATGGTTGTTTAATTTGTTTATGGATGGGGTTGTTAGGGAGGTGAATGCAAGAGCTTTGGAAAGAGGGGCAAGTATGCAGTCTCTTGTGGATGAGAGAGCTTGCGAGGTGAGTCAGTTGTTGTTCGCTGATGATACAGCGCTGGTGGCTGATTCATGTGAGAAACTGCAGAAGCTGGTGACTGAGTATGGTAAAGTGTATGAAAGAAGAAAGTTGAGAGTAAATGTGAATAAGAGCAAGGTTATTAGGTACAGTAGGGTTGAGGGTCAAGTCAGTTGGGAGGTAAGTTTGAATGGAGAAAAACTGGAGGAAGGAAAGTGTTTTAGATATCTGGGAGTGGATTTAGCAGCGAATGGAACCATGGAAGCGGAAGTGAATCATAGGGTGGGAGAGGGGGCGAAAAATCTAGGAGCCTTGAAGAATGTGTGGAAGTCGAGAACATTATCTCGGAAAGCAAAAATGGGTATGTTTGAAGGAGTAGTGGTTCCAACAATGTTGTATGGTTGCGCGGCGTGGGCTATGGATAGAGTTGTGCGGAGGAGGGTGGATGTGCTGGAAATGAGATGTTTGAGGACAATATGTGGTGTGAGGTGGTTTGATCGAGTAAGTAATTATAGGGTGAAAGATATGTGGTAATAAAAAGATTGTCTTTGAGAGAGCAGAATAGGGTGTTTTGAAATGGTTTGGTCACATGGAGAGAATGAGCGAGGAAAGATTAACCAAGAGGATATATGTGTCGGAGGTGGAGGGAACGAGGAGAAGTGGGAGACCAAATTGGAGGTGGAAAGATAGAGTGAAAAATATTTTGAGTGATCGGGGACTGAACATGCAGGAGGGTGAAAGGCGTGCAAGGAATAGAGTGAATTGGATCGATGTTGTATACCGAGGTCGACGTGCTGTCAATGGATTGAACCAGGGCATTTGAAACGTCTAGGGTAAATCATGGAAAGTTCTGTGGGGCCTGGATTTGGAAAGGGAGCTGTGGTTTCGGTGCATTATTACATGACAGCTAGAGACTGAGTGTGAACGAATGTGGCCTTTGTTGTCTTTTCCTAGCGCTACCTCGCGCACATAAGGGGGAAGGGGGATGTTATTTCATTAGTGGCGGGGTGGCGATGTGAATGAATAAAGGCAGACGCAATGAATTATGTACATGTGTATATATGTATGTGTCTGTGTGTGTATATATATGTATACGTTGAGATGTATAGGTATGTATATTTGCGTGTGTGGACGTGTATGTATATACATGTGTATGGGGGGGGGTGGGTAGGGCCATTCTTTCGTCTGTTTACTTGCGCTACCTCGCTAACGCGGGAGACAGCGACAAAGCAAAATAAGAAAAAAAAATTGTTTATATCCAGGAATGACTTGTTTATATAAAGGAGTAACTTGTTTATATGCAGGAATAACTTGTTTATATGTAGTAGTAACTTGCTTATATACAGGAAGAACTTGTATATAGATAGGAGTAACTTATTTATATTCAAGAATAACTTGTTTATTTGTAGGAGTGACTTGTTTATATACAAGAAGAACTTGTATATATATATAGGAGTAACTTGTTTATAAACAGGAATAACTTGTTTATATATAGAAGTAACTTGTTTATATGTTGGAGTAACTTGTTTATATACAGCAATAAGTTGTTTATATATAGGGGTAACTTGTTTATAAACAGGAATAACTTGTTTATATATATAGGAGTAACTTGTTTATATACAGGAATAACTTCTTTATATATATAGGAGTAACTTGTTTATAAACAGGAATAACTTGTTTATATATATAGGAGTAACTTGTTTATATACAGGAATAACTTCTTTATATATATAGGAGTAACTTGTTTATAAACAGGAATAACTTGTTTATATATAGAAGTAACTTGTTTATATGTTTGAGTAACTTGTTTATATACAGCAATAAGTTGTTTATATATAGGGGTAACTTGTTTATAAACAGGAATAACTTGTTTATATATATAGGAGTAACTTGTTTATATACAGGAATAACTTCTTTATATATATAGGAGTAACTTGTTTATATACAGGAATAACTTGTTTATATATATAGGAGTAACTTGTTTATATACAGGAATAACTTCTTTATATATATAGGAGTAACTTGTTTATAAACAGGAATAACTTGTTTATATATAGAAGTAACTTGTTTATATGTTGGAGTAACTTGTTTATATACAGCAATAAGTTGTTTATATATAGGGGTAACTTGTTTATAAACAGGAATAACTTGTTTATATATATAGGAGTAACTTGTTTATATACAGGAATAACTTCTTTATATATATAGGAGTAACTTGTTTATATACAGGAATAACTTCTTTATATATATAGGAGTAACTTGTTTATATACAGGAATAACTTCTTTATATATATAGGAGTAACTTGTTTATATACAGGAATAACTTCTTTATATATATAGGAGTAACTTGTTTATAAACAGGAATAACTTGTTTATATATAGAAGTAACTTGTTTATATGTTGGAGTAACTTGTTTATATACAGCAATAAGTTGTTTATATATAGGGGTAACTTGTTTATAAACAGGAATAACTTGTTTATATACAGGAATAACTTCTTTATATATATAGGAGTAACTTGTTTATATACAGGAATAACTTCTTTATATATATAGGAGTAACTTGTTTATATACAGGAATAACTTCTTTATATATATAGGAGTAACTTGTTTATATACAGGAATAACTTCTTTATATATATAGGAGTAACTTGTTTATAAACAGGAATAACTTGTTTATATATAGAAGTAACTTGTTTATATGTTTGAGTAACTTGTTTATATACAGCAATAAGTTGTTTATATATAGGGGTAACTTGTTTATAAACAGGAATAACTTGTTTATATATATAGGAGTAACTTGTTTATATACAGGAATAACTTCTTTATATATATAGGAGTAACTTGTTTATATACAGGAATAACTTCTTTATATATATAGGAGTAACTTGTTTATATACAGGAATAACTTGTTTATATATAGGAATAACTTGTTTATATACAGGAATAACTTGTTTATATATAGAAGTAACTTGTTTATATGTTTGAGTAACTTGTTTATATACAGCAATAAGTTGTTTATATATAGGGGTAACTTGTTTATAAACAGGAATAACTTCTTTATATATATAGGAGTAACTTGTTTATATACAGGAATAACTTCTTTATATATATAGGAGTAACTTGTTTATAAACAGGAATAACTTGTTTATATATATAGGAGTAACTTGTTTATATACAGGAATAACTTCTTTATATATATAGGAGTAACTTGTTTATATACAGGAATAACTTCTTTATATATGTAGGAGTAACTTGTTTATATACAGGAATAACTTGTTTATATATATAGGAGTAACTTGTTTATATACAGGAATAACTTCTTTATATATATAGGATTAACTTGTTTATATACAGGAATAACTTGTTTATATATATAGGAGTAACTTGTTTATATACAGGAATAACTTCTTTATATATATAGGAGTAACTTGTTTATATACAGGAATAACTTGTTTATATATAGGAGTAACTTGTTTATATACAGGAATAACTTGTTTATATGTAGGAGTAACTTGTTTATATACAGGAATAACTTCTTTATATATATAGGAGTAACTTGTTTATATACAGGAATAACTTCTTTATATATAGGAGTAACTTGTTTATATACAGGAATAACTTGTTTATATATAGGAGTAACTTGTTTATATACAGGAATAACTTGTTTATATACTGGAATAACTTGTTTATATACAGGAATAACTTGTTTATATACTGGAATAACTTGTTTATATACAGGAATAACTTGTTTATATATAGGATTAACATTTGCCAATTTCCAGTCAGTTGCCACCATGAACCATTGTTGTGTGTTATATGATCAATTTTGTCTTGTGTATAAATGTTGGAGAGAAATTATGTGAGTCATTGGATGTGTTAGGGAAATATAGAAAGCTCCTGTAATATAAGATCTCATACATAAAGATCACACATGATTTGTGTAACATGATAATGATGTAACATTAAACACAGCTCCGGCATGATATACACAGCTCCGGCATGATAAACACAGCTCCGGCATGATATACACAGCTCCGTTATGATAAACACAGCTCCGGCATGATAAACACAGCTCCGGCATGATATACACAGCTCCGTTATGATAAACACAGCTCCGGCATGATGTACACAGCTCCGGCATGATAAACACAGCTCCGGCATGATAAACACAGCTCCGGCATGATATACACAGCTCCGTTATGATAAACACAGCTCCGGCATGATAAACACAGCTCCGGCATGATATACACAGCTCCGGCATGATAAACACAGCTCCGGCATGATAAACACAGCTCCGGCATGATATACACAGCTCCGGCATGATAAACACAGCTCCGGCATGATAAACACAGCTCCGGCATGATATACACAGCTCCGTTATGATAAACACAGCTCCGGCATGATGTACACAGCTCCGGCATGATGTACACAGCTCCGGCATGATATACACAGCTCCGGCATGATAAACACAGCTCGGGCATGATAAGCACAGCTCCGGCATGATAAGCACAGCTCCGGCATGATAAACACAGCTCCGCATGATAAACACAGCTCCGGCATGATAAACACAGCTCCGGCATGATAACACAGCTCCGGCATGATAAACACAGCTCCGGCATGATAAACACAGCTCCGGCATGATAAACACAGCTCCAGCATGATAAGCACAACTCTGGCATGATAAACACAGCTCCGGCATGATAAACACAGCTCCGACATGATAAGCACAGCTCCATCATGATAAACACAGCTCCAGCATGATAAGCACAGCTCGGGCATGATAAACACAGCTCCGGCATGATAAGCACAGCTCGGGCATGATAAACACAGCTCCGGCATGATAGGCACAGCTCCGGCATGATAAACACAGCTCCGGCATGATAAACACAGCTCCAGCATGATAAGCACAACTCTGGCATGATAAGCACAGCTCAGGCATGATAAGCACAGCTCGGGCATGATAAACACAGCTCCGGCATGATAAGCACAGCTCCGGCATGATAAACACAGCTTCGGCATGATAAGCACAGCTCGGGCATGATAAACACAGCTCCGGCATGATAAGCACAGCTCCGGCATGATAAACACAGCTCCGGCATGATAAACACAGCTCCGGCATGATAAACACAGCTCCGGCATGATAAACACAGCTCGGCATGATAAGCACAGCTCGGCATGATAAACACAGCTCCGGCATGATAAGCACAGCTCCGGCATGATAAACACAGCTCCGGCATGATAAGCACAGCTCAGGCATGATAAACACAGCTCCGGCATGATAAGCACAGCTCGGCATGATAAACACAGCTCCGGCATGATAAGCACAGCTCCTGGCATGATAAACACAGCTCCGGCATGATAAGCACAGCTCCGGCATGATAAACACAGCTCGGCATGATAAGCACAGCTCCGGCATGATAAACACAGCTCCGGCATGATAAACACAGCTCCGGCATGATAAACACAGCTCCGGCATGATAAACACAGCTCGGCATGATAAACACAGCTCAGGCATGATAAGCACAGCTCCGGCATGATAAGCACAGCTCCGGCATGGATAAACACTAGCGCCGGCATGATAAACACAGCTCCGGCATGATAAACAGCTGCCGGCATGATAAACACCAGCTTCGGCATGATAAGACACAGCTTCAGGCCATGATAACACAGCTCGGGCATGATAAACACAGCTTCGGCATGATAAACACAGCTCGGCATGACAAAGCACAGCTCGTGGCATGATAAACACAGCTCGGGCATGATAAGCCAGCTCAGGCATGATTAAGCATCAGCTCGGGCATGATAAACAATAGCTCCGGCATGATAAACACAGCTTCGGCATGGATAAGCAGCAGCTACCGGCATGGTAAGCACTGCTCCGCATATGAAAGGCACAGCTTCAGGCATGATTAGCAGCACTGCTTCGTGCATGATAAACACAGCTCCGGACATGATAAGACACCAAGCTCTGCATGGATAGACACAGCTCCGGCATGATAAACACAGCTCGGCATGATTAACACAGCGCCGGCATCGATTAAACACAGCTCTGGCATGATAGTCACATCACCGGCATGATAACACAGCTCCGCATGATAAACACAGCTCGGCATGATAAACACAGCTTCGACATGATAAGCACAGCTCAGGCATGATAAGCACAGCTACGGGCATGATAAACACAGCTTCGGCAATGATTAGACACAGCTCCGGCATGATAAACACACCTCCGGCATGATAAACACAGCTCTGGCATGATAACCACAGCATCGGCATGATAAACACAGCTCGGCATGATAAACACAGCTCCGGCATGTAAACACAGCTCCGGCATGATAAACACAGCTCCGGCATGATAAACACAGCTCGGCATGATAACACAGCTCCGGCATGATAAACACAGCTCCGGCATGATAACACAGCTCCGGCATGATAACACAGCTCCGGCATGATAAACACAGCTCCGGCATGATAAACACAGCTCCGGCATGATAAACACAGCTCCGGCATGATAAACACAGCTCCGGCATGATAAACACAGCTCCGGGCATGATAAACACAGCTCCGGCATGATAAACACAGCTCCGGCATGATAAACACAGCTCCGGCATGATAAACACAGCTCCGGCATGATAAGCACACGCTCCGGCATGATGAACACAGCTCCGGCATGATAAACACAGCTCCGGGCATGATAAACACAGCTCCGGCAATGATAAAGCACAGCTCAGGCATGATAACACAGCTCCGACATAATAAACACAGCGGCATGATAAACACAGCTCCGGCATGATAAACACAGCTCCGGCATGATAAACACAGCTCCGGCATGATAAACACAGCTCCGGCATGATAAACACAGCTCCGGCATGATAAACACAGCTCCGACATAATAAGCACAGCTCCGGCATGATAAACACAGCTCCGGCATGATAAACACAGCTCCGGCATGATATACACAGCTCCAGCATGATAAACATAGCTCCGGCATGATAAACACAGCTCCGGAATGATAAAAACAGCTCCGGCATGATAAACACAGCTCCGGCATGATAAGCACAGCACCGGCATGATACGCACAGCTCCGGCATGATACGCACAGCTCCGGCATGATAAACACAGCTCCGGCATGATACGCACAGCTCCGGCATGATAAACACAGCTCCGGCATGATAAACACAGCACCGGCATGATAAACACAGCTCCAGCATGATAAACACAGCTCCGGCATGATAAACACAGCTCCGGCATGATACGCACAGCTCCGGCATGATAAACACAGCACCGGCATGATACGCACAGCTCCTGCATGATACGCACAGCTCCGGCATGATACGCACAGCTCCGGCATGATAAACACAGCTCCGGCATGATAAACACAGCTCCGGCATGATAAACACATCACCGGCATGATAAACACAGCACCGGCATGATACGCACAGCTCCGGCATGATTATGAAGCAGGCGATGAGTCAGAAAACTTGGTATAATATTTGTTGGTTATGATTAAACATAAGATTGATAGGTGCTCTAGGGTGGGGTTGGTGGTCCTCGAGGGTGGGGTTGGTGGTCCTCGAGGGTGGGGTTGGTGGTCCTCGAGGGTGGGGTTGGTGGTCCTCGAGGGTGGGGTTGGTGGTCCTCGAGGGTGGGGTTAGTGGTCCTCGAGGGTGGGTTTGTGGTCCTCGAGGGTGGGGTTGGTGGTCCTCGAGGGTGGGGTTGGTGGTCCTCGAGGGTGGGGTTGGTGGTCCTCGAAGGTGGGGTTGGTGGTCCTCGAGGGTGGGGTTGGTGGTCCTCGAGGGTGGGGTTGGTGGTCCTCGAGGGTGGGGTTAGTGGTCCTCGAGGGTGGGGTTAGTGGTCCTCGAGGGTGGGGTTGGTGGTCCTCGAGGGTGGGGTTAGTGGTCCTCGAGGGTGGGGTTGGTGGTCCTCGAGGGTGGGGTTAGTGGTCCTCGAGGGTGGGGTTGGTGGTCCTCGAGGGTGGGGTTAGTGGTCCTCGAGGGTGGGGTTGGTGGTCCTCGAGGGTGGGGTTGGTGGTCCTCGAGGGTGGGGTTGGTGGTCCTCGAGGGTGGGGTTAGTGGTCCTCGAGGGTGGGGTTGGTGGTCCTCGAGGGTGGGGTTGGTGGTCCTCGAAGGTGGGGTTGGTGGTCCTCGAGGGTGGGGTTGGTGGTCCTCGAGGGTGGGGTTGGTGGTCCTCGAAGGGTGGGGTTGGTGGTCCTCGAGGGTGGGGTTGGTGGTCCTCGAGGGTGGGGTTGGTGGTCCTCGAGGGTGGGGTTGGTGGTCCTCGAGGGTGGGGTTGGTGGTCCTCGAGGGTGGGGTTGGTGGTCCTCGAAGGTGGGGTTGGTGGTCCTCGAGGGTGGGGTTGGTGGTCCTCGAGGGTGGGGTTGGTGGTCCTCGAGGGTGGGGTTGGTGGTCCTCGAGGGTGGGGTTGGTGGTCCTCGAGGGTGGGGTTAGTGGTCCTCGAGGGTGGGGTTGGTGGTCCTCGAGGGTGGGGTTGGTGGTCCTCGAGGGTGGGGTTGGTGGTCCTCGAGGGTGGGGTTGGTGGTCCTCGAGGGTGGGGTTGGTGGTCCTCGAGGGTGGGGTTGGTGGTCCTCGAGGGTGGGGTTAGTGGTCCTCGAGGGTGGGGTTGGTGGTCCTCGAGGGTGGGGTTGGTGGTCCTCGAGGGTGGGGTTGGTGGTCCTCGAGGGTGGGGTTGGTGGTCCTCGAGGGTGGGGTTGGTGGTCCTCGAGGGTGGGGTTGGTGGTCCTCGAGGGTGGGGTTGGTGGTCCTCGAGGTGGGGTTGGTGGTCCTCGAGGGTGGGGTTGGTGGTCCTCGAGGGTGGGGTTGGTGGTCCTCGAGGGTGGGGTTGGTGGTCCTCGAGGGTGGGGTTGGTGGTCCTCGAGGGTGGGGTTGGTGGTCCTCGAGGGTGGGGTTGGTGGTCCTCGAGGGTGGGGTTGGTGGTCCTCGAGGGTGGGGTTGGTGGTCCTCGAGGGTGGGGTTGGTGGTCCTCGAGGGTGGGGTTGGTGGTCCTCGAGGGTGGGGTTGGTGGTCCTCGAGGGTGGGGTTGGTGGTCCTCGAGGGTGGGGTTGTGGTCCTCGAGGGTGGGGTTAGTGGTCCTCGAGGGTGGGGTTGGTGGTCCTCGAGGTGGGGTTGGTGGTCCTCGAGGGTGGGGTTAGGTGGTCCTCGAGGGTGGGGTTGGTGGTCCTCGAGGGTGGGGTTAGTGGTCCTCGAGGGTGGGGTTGGTGGTCCTCGAGGGTGGGGTTGTGGTCCTCGAGGGTGGGGTTGGTGGTCCTCGAGGGTGGGGTTGGTGGTCCTCGAGGGTGGGGTTAGGTGGTCCTCGAGGGTGGGGTTGGTGGTCCTCGAGGGTGGGGTTAGTGGTCCTCGAGGGTGGGGTTGGTGGTCCTCGAGGGTGGGGTTAGTGGTCCTCGAGGGTGGGGTTGGTGGTCCTCGAGGGTGGGGTTGGTGGTCCTCGAGGGTGGGGTTGGTGGTCCTCGAGGGTGGGGTTGGTGGTCCTCGAGGGTGGGGTTGGTGGTCCTCGAGGGTGGGGTTGGTGGTCCTCGAGGGTGGGGTTAGTGGTCCTCGAGGGTGGGGTTAGTGGTCCTCGAGGGTGGGGTTGGTGGTCCTCGAGGGTGGGGTTAGTGGTCCTCGAGGGTGGGGTTGGTGGTCCTCGAGGGTGGTGTTGGTGGTCCTCGAGGGTGGGGTTGGTGGTCCTCGAGGGTGCGGTTAGTGGTCCTCGAGGGTGGGGTTGGTGGTCCTCGAGGGTGGGGTTAATGGTCCTCGAGGGTGGGGTTAGTGGTCCTCGAGGGTGGGGTTGGTGGTCATCGAGGGTGGGGTTGGTGGTCCTCGAGGGTGGGGTTAGTGGTCCTCGAGGGTGGGGTTAGTGGTCCTCGAGGGTGGGGTTGGTGGTCCTCGAGGGTGGGGTTGGTTGTCATCGAGGGTGGGGTTGGTGGTCCTCGAGGGTGGGGTTGGTGGTCCTCGAGGGTGGGGTTGGTTGTCCTCGAGGGTGGGGTTAGTGGTCCTCGAGGGTGGGGTTAGTGGTCCTCGAGGGTGGGGTTGGTGGTCCTCGAGGGTGGGGGGTCCTCGAGGGTGGGGTTAGTGGTCCTCGAGGGTGGGGTTGGTGGTCCTCGAGGGTGGGGTTAGTGGTCCTCGAGGGTGGGGTTGGTGGTCCTCGAGGGTGGGGTTAGTGGTCCTCGAGGGTGGGGTTGGTGGTCCTCGAGGGTGGGGTTGGTGGTCCTCGAGGGTGGGGTTGGTGGTCCTCGAGGGTGGGGTTAGTGGTCCTCGAGGGTGGGGTTGGTGGTCCTCGAGGGTGGGGTTGGTGGTCCTCGAGGGTGGGGTTAGTGGTCCTCGAGGGTGGGGTTGGTGGTCCTCGAGGGTGGGGTTGGTGGTAGGAGACATCATAAGATTAACAATGTAATGTTAACATAGTTAGTTACCCACATTAAGGTCGTCAATGTAATGTTAACATACACACATTAAGGTCGTCAATGTAATGTTAACATACACACATTAAGGTCGTCAATGTAATGTTAACATAGTTAGTTACCCACATTAAGGTCGTCAATGTAATGTTAACATACACACATTAAGGTCGTCAATGTAATGTTAACATACACACATTAAGGTCGTCAATGTAATGTTAACATACACACATTAAGGTCGTCAATGTAATGTTAACATACACACATTAAGGTCGTCAATGTAATGTTAACATAGCTAGTTACCCACATTAAGGTCGTCAATGTAATGTTAACATACACACATTAAGGTCGTCAATGTAATGTTAACATAGTTAGTTACCCACATTAAGGTCGTCAATGTAATGTTAACATACACACATTAAGGTCGTCAATGTAATGTTAACATACACACATTAAGGTCGTCAATGTAATGTTAACATACACACATTAAGGTCGTCAATGTAATGTTAACATACTTACACACATTAAGGTCGTCAATGTAATGTTAACATACACACATTAAGGTCGTCATGTTAACATAGTTACCCACATCAAGGTCGTCATGTTATAACATTGTGTGTTTGTGCATCACCTTCTCTTCCACTGATCATCACTGAATGTATAATGTATGATGTATATGTAATGTATAATGTGTAATGTATAATATGTAACGTATAATGTATGATGTGTAATGTATGATATGTAATGTATAATATATATGTAATGTATAATGTGTAATGTATATTGTAATGCATAATGCATATTCTGTAATGTATAATGTGTAATATGTATTGTAATGTATAGTCTGTAATGTATAATGTGTAATATGTATTGTAATGTATAGTCTGTAATGTATAATGTGTAATATGTATTGTAATGTATAGTCTGTAATGTATAATGTGTAATATGTATTGAAATGTATAGTCTATAATGTATAATGTGTAATATGTATTGTAATGTATAGTCTGTAATGTATAATGTGTAATATGTATTGTAATGTATAGTCTGTAATGTATAATGTGTAATATGTATTGTAATGTATAGTCTGTAATGTATAATGTGTAATATGTATTGTAATGTATAGTCTGTAATGTATTATGTGTAATATGTATTGTAATGTATAGTCTGTAATGTATAATGTGTAATATGTATTGCAATGTATAGTCTGTAATGTATAATGTGTAATATGTATTGTAATGTATAGTCTGTAATGCATAATGTGTAATATGTATTGCAATGTATAGTCTGTAATGTATAATGTGTAATATGTATTGTAATGTATAGTCTGTAATGTATAATGT